>NW_008588882.1:0-19762 GCF_000691845.1 Merops nubicus
TTACCCCCTCCTACCCCCCCCTTCCCTGTCACGTAACACACTGTCATTTTTTTTTATTTCCTCTCTAAATTGCCTTTCAGTCAGTTGTACAAACTAGTCACAGATATTTAAAACACTGTTGTAGTTATTTCATTGGTAAATCTCAAATATGCTGTGCCTTAAATTCCTCTGTCCTGTTCCAGATATACATGCACCACCAATCCTATTCCCCTCCTTCCAAGTTACAGGGTTATGGCTGATAAGAAGTTGATAAAGCAAGTATAAACAGTTGATAAGGATGTTATTCAGGACCTGAAGTAGTCCTTAGCTCTTTTACATGTCTGTTCCAGAGCCTATTGATTATGGTCCTACAGGAAGCTGTTGATTATGGTCTTTAATCCAGTGATTTAGGCCTGTGAACACCTTAATTTTCATAGTTCTTACATACTGTCCAGATGTCAACGTGACTGCGTGACTTTTTTTTTTTATATACAATTAGTCAGTTACAAGAACATGATTTTATTAAAGACAGCCAAGTTAAGGGTTTGATAACCTTTTCCCATACTCTCTGATCTCAATGAGAAAATTTTATCGGTTATGACCAGAAAATACTGTAGGAATAGAAAGCAGTTCATGAAAAGTGAGGTTATGGTAGTAATATAAAATGACTATTTTATGTCAAAGAAGCATTTTACCAGAAATTTCTAAAGGTTTCTTGCATTTCGTTTCTAATGAGATACAGGAATTCAGTCATTATTTTTATAAGAGAGCAATGGCACATGAAGAACTGAATTTTGCCCGCCTTGAAACTTAGCATCAAGAGCGATTTTAGTGAGGATCTGGGGAAAGGATGCAGCTTTGTAGCCAATGGCATTTATGTCCATGTCACAGAACTAAAAAACAGAGAGTTATTAATAAATAGAGGACATGGATGCTATTCTACTTGATAATTAGAGAGGGGAGGATGAGAATGAACAGGAAAATGATGATGTGGTTGTACTTCATGCTTATTAGGATGTCCTTCCAGTTACCTTTGCCTTGATAAATTATGGAAGTTACTCCATCAAATCTGATGATACAGAACACCTTTCACACTGAACGCATCAGGAAGTACTGTACAATGATAAAAGAATGCTACGCAAATAGGGCAAAAACTATGTTCTGTGCATGGGCTTTATTTTCTGCAAAGTTCATGAATATATATCTTAAAATACTGAGTAATTTGTGAACTCTTTTGCTAATGATTTCCCAAAACTCTGTTGTGCTGAAGAAAGGACTAGGAGGCTTGAAGTTGCTTTGAATGCATATTGTTTCCAGTATATTTGTTTTTCATTGTGTTCAAAATATTTAATTCTGTTGAAGTCAGTAGAAAGTCTCTAACAGATTGGGATGTACTTTGGATAAAATGTAAAGGAATTTTCTTTCACTCAGCATCCTATTGTTCTGAATTGTTCCGGTTCAGGTGGATTAGACTGGATAGAAGTGTGGGTGGAAGTGGTAACTTGTTCTGTGGCAACTGATCAGCTTTCTCTCCAGCAAACTAGAGCTTACTGACATACAAACTCTCATGTGTTATTTTGAAAACTGTAGAGTGGATTGGAGTTTGAGAAAAACAAGATAAAACCTGGGAAAGTGCACATTATCATTCAAATTTCCAACAGCCATCAGATTATGAACCCTACAGGTCATTGCATTTATTATGTGTTTCTTTTTCTGAAGATATTTCAAACTCATGTGTTTTTGTTTGGAAAATGTCTGAAAGGTTTTAATTGTGCATGCAAAAGAGGACTTTCTTTCTTGTTTCTAAACTCTTTATGACCTTAAGTGATCAGTATGTTATGAAAAATGAACAATAATTCCATACTTATCCTAAATCACAGTGAGAAGACAGAAGATACCTCCTCTCTCCTCTATGTGTCTGAAACAAATTACTCTTTATAGATGCAAAAGATCTAGTGAAGATAAATGACACAACAGAACTCTTTAAAAAAAGAAATACTTTAATTCTTAAAAGAAATACTTTAGATTAACGATCACTACAGTGATTGTCAGGGAAGTTTTTATTTTATACCCCTTATGATGATAAAGTGTCCAAGAACTGTGTAAAACTAAAATGCTCCAGTTACTGGAATGACTAAGTAAGCTAACTTTCCTATGGGATTTTGTCAGTGATAGGTCTCAGATTTGTTCCTTTCTTTGTTCACACCTGGCTTTGCAAGAGGGTTCAGGAGTTTTCCTGTCTGTGACCTCTTTTATGAAGGGTCCTCAATGCATAAACTGTTGAATACTTCACAGTGCTCTGTAATGCACCTGTTCAACACTTTGTGAGTCCTGTCCATCTTTGCAAGTGCCTGGGCTCCAAATAGGCAACTTTCTTAGACTATAAAAAAAAATCTTCTGTTGCCTATATCAGCTTTTTGTTTATTACCTTTATGTTAATCAGGTTTTTTTACTCTTTTGTAAATTATGCTGTTCTCCAGGTACCCAGTCCCTTGAGCTGGAAGAAAGGGGCAAGAAGCAGGATGAAGCCCCCATAATTCAAAGAGAAACGTTTAATGACCTGCTGCACCACCAGTTAGACACACACAAGTCTGTGTCCCCAGATGGGATCCATCCAAGGGTACTAGGGAGGTAGGAGAAACCCACAGCATCTAAAAAGGCTTATGTTTCCTTTTTTGCTAGCTGGAGAGCACATAGCTGTTATTTTCTTAACCATATCCATTGGGATCTGGCAACACCCATCTTGCCATTTAATTTCCAAAAACTGGATCTCTCATGCAGATCCCTTAACCGTGCTTCTTTTTATGGCAAAACCAGTGTCTAAAACAATTTAAATTATTTTCTTAACTTTCTCAAAGACTTCTGCTGCATTATCCCATATGATGATGTCATCAACGTACTGTACATGTTCTGGGGCTCCACCTTTCTCTAGTGCAGTATAGATCAGTCCATGGCAAATGGTGAAGCTGTGTTTCCACCCCTGGGGCAGTTGATTCCAGGTGTACTGGACACCTCTCCTGGTGAAAGCAAACTGTGGTCCACAGCCTAATATTATAGGAGTAGGAAAAAAAAAATCATTAGCAATCTCAGTTGTAGCGTACCACTTAGCTCCCTTGGACTCAAGCTCATACAGGAGTTCTAAAACCTCTGGTGTGGCAGCACTCACCACTGGTGCAACTTCATAGTCCACAGTCTCCATTCCCCATTAGGTTTACACACTGGCCATATAGGACTGTTAAAGGGTGAGTGAATTTTGCTAACCACCCTTTGACCTTCTAGTTGATGCGTCAGTCTCTGGATAGGAGCTTGATTGGTACAATACTGTTGTTGATGCACTGTTTCTGTAGCAATTGGCACCCTTTGATCTTCAAGTCTCTTTGACCCTATGGGAGCAGACTCCTCTGAAAGTCCAGGCACAACAGCCAGCTGTTCAGTGTCCTCAATCTCTACAGCTGCTATGCCAAGGACCCATCAATACCCTTTTGGGTCCTTGTAATACCCTTTCCTGAGGAAGTCTATGCCAAGGATGCATGGGACATCCGGACCAGTCACTATAGGGTGCTTTTCCCACTTTTTCACTGTTAGGCTCACTTCAGCCTCTTCCACAGTCAGTTCCTGAGATCCTCCCATCATCCCAGTGATAATGGTGGTCTCTGTCCCTCTATGATTCAATGGCAATAGGGTGCACTGTGCACCAATGTCCACCAGGGCTCTGTACTTCTGTGGTTCAGACCTGCCAGGCCATCGAATCCATACAGTCCAATAAATTCTGTTGTCCTTCTCCTCCACCCAGCTGGAGGCAGGGCCCTCTAATTCTGAGAGTAGTACCAACTATTGGAAATGGATTTGTGTAGTTTACTGGGTTCACATGATTCACCTGGTTCATAAGGTTCACACTGTTGTTGACAACGTGTGGGAATACATTGGTGGTGCGCTCTGCACAAACTTACGAGTGGCTGAATGAACAGGGGTTGTTCAGCCTGGAGAAAAGGGGGTGAGACCTTAGTTAACTGTCTACAACTACCTGAAAGGAGGTTGTTTTGAGGTGAGTGTTAGTCTCTTTCCCCAAGTAACAAACAATAGGACAAGACCAAACTTGTGCCACAGGAAGTTTAGATTGGACATTAGCAAAAAATTATTCACAGGAAATATTATCAAGCATTATGGATCAGGCTGCCCAGGGAAGTGGTTGAGTCAACATCCCTGGAGGTATTTAAAAGATGCATTTATGTGGTGATTAGTGACATGGTTCAGTAGCAGACTTGGCAGTGCTCACTTAACAGTTGGACTCAATGATCTTAAAGGTCTTTTTTCAACAGAAATTATTCTATGATTGATTCTATGAGTTTGTGTTTTGGGAAAGTAGAATTCCCTCACCACCAGACTGAGTCTCTGTGGATGAAATCTTTTCTGCTTCCATAATGATTTCTGATACAGATTTATTAAATTCTTTTTAACTCAGATTTTGAAAATTCAGCATATTTCTTTTATCAGTTTTCAACCTGATAATTGACATTTAAAAAAAATAACTTTGTCCTCAAGTTGCCAGCAAGCTAGTTTTGTAATTAATAGAGGTAATGGAGGAAGAAGAAATATTAATCTGTATCTCATCTAAATTTTAAGTAGTTTGACTGGACCATAATTAATTGCATTGGCAATTCATAGTATATTTAGTATATTTATGATATATTAATATCATACTATATGATATTTCAAAATTTCAAGATTTTTAGTATTAGAATAAAATGGTAATGTTCAGGTGCTGTATCAATATATTGGAAACATTTCCTTGCCCCACAGATCTAATCAATAAGCTAATTTTGGTCAAATGAATGTGATAAACAATGAGAATGAATGGAAGTGATCGATTAAAAAAATACAATACTGGCAAATAGGAACAATAAATCAAAGTCTCATTGAAAGCACAAAAGATGTTCTGCCTATATTTTTAAATCATTGAAAAAGAAATATATGTAAGTAATAATTATAGCACCATGACAAAACATTGGGTACAGTTCCCTTTCAAAGTTCCTTGGGTCTTTCAATGGAAAAAAAGGAAGCCACCAAAACTTGGATATATTTCCTAGTGTTGTCTCCACTACCATCTGCTTATCATTGCAAAATCATTTCCTGAGGTTTCTGAGACACAACCTCCTTTTCTCCTTCTAAAATAGCTACACAGAAGTCCATAGAAGCCAATGATAAATCAAATCAAAACTCTGGAGAGTTTTAGGATGAATGGCCTACATACTCAGTATTCTGTGATCTAATGTGACATAATTCAATGTTTAAGGGTACTGAGCATTTCCACTTAAAAACCTGCAATCTACACTCTTCATAGCAACTACTAAGTGGTTTCACCTACTGGTCAAATTATTTGCAAATCCGAGGAAGCCGCTTGGTTACACACTTTTGCCATTTTGTTGTCATGTCTGTAATATATACAAAAGTACTTAATTTCTTGCTCTGTCACCAAAGACTCTATTTCATGTATGACATTATTCTCCTGTTGTAACCATAGTACCATTCACAATTTTGTGTTGTTGTTGGTTGTTTTTTTTTTTGTTTTTTTTTTTTTTTTTTTTTTTTTTTTTTTTTTTTTTTATCTGAACCGCACTGGTACTTTGAAATGAAAAGCCTCATAAATGAATCCAATTCCTGCTTTAATCAATTATTTTGATTTCTCTATAGAAGGTCTGTTGCAGAAGGTGATTAGATTTTTAAATTAAGTAATTCCCAAAGAATTTACATGCAAAGATATTATACTGCACTTGTGACATAGTACAGAAAGTTGTAATATATCTGATTTGTGTCTTATTTCTTCACCTTCCATGTATATCTACATCTACCCAAGCACTACGTTTTTTTCCCTATTCAGACCGTTTTACAACGACATTCTACAAAGATGTCCTACCTATTATGATCTTATAGCAGCAATACAAGCTGTGTTATTGCTCACAGACGTTTCCACTTCTCATTGCTTCAGTGTTAAGGTGCTTCACCTCTCCAAATGCTTTTCTTGATGAAGAAAGTCCCCAAGGCATTCAGACTCAGGTTCATTTCTGTAGCTAAGTGACAATGGAAAATTTTCAGTCTGAGAATTGAAAGAGGAAAATTTAACAGAATATTCTTTGTGATTTTCTTTTTGAAAAGGAGTCATATAGCAGCATGATTAAAAATGAAAAGTGGAGAATATTTAAAAGCATCAGGTAATTTTTATCAATTAACATTAAAGTAACATGTAGGCAGATTTTATTGTCAGTCACATAGTTTGGCACAAAAAGGAAGGTTTTGACATTTATTGCACTCCTGGCCAGAGGAATAAGAAAGACATTCTTTTGTTTTCTTGGGATATTAGAAACTATACTTCTGAATCCACATTAGTAATTACATGTTGTGCTGCAAAAAATAAGTTGCCTTATTGTGAAGAATATTGGCAGCCTTTTTGATATTACATCGTAACTAGTGTACTAGCCACACAAAACAGAATCAAATGAAGAAACACAGGAAGTAATGACTAGCAGTAATAAAACATAGCCACAAAGAAAACAAAACCTCTTTTTTAGACACAATTACAGTATCAATGCCACTGTTCATTGGTGCTACTTGTAGTTATATCCACAATCAGAACTAAGTTTTCTTTTTTTCAGAGAAATTAGAGTGGTAAATTTACATTTCACATCAGGGATCATGGTATTTGCATTTGTGATTTAAAGGAATGTAAACAGCAAAAGATCTCAAGAATACTTAGTTCATGGTACAGACTGCCTCATCTTGCTTGTCAGGTGTCAACATGAACCCCTATGCTTTGACTGAAAGATTAGTGATATCACCAAATGACAAATGCTATCAATTTCAATCCTTAGTGTATGAAGGTCACTGCAGGGAGAGATACCATGGCCTGGTCAAGATTTCAGGCCTGTTTTCTTCAGTACACTTTCACTAACTAACAAAATAGGTAAAATGAAAATACGCGATTAATGTTATAAAATCCTAGTATTTTTATTTCTTTGATTTAATTAATTTTTTATGCAGACTCATACATTAATGTTTTGCGTGATGCATTTAGCTCATATTTTTGTACTTCTTTAAATATACTAATATGTGTATTTATGTGACACGAACAAAAAGCCTTTCATATGACAATCAAATAAGACTATGTATGAGTAAGGAGTTATTATTACTTGCAGAAGTACAGATAATGGCCTGGTGGTAGGGGAGCTCAGAGTGCTTAACTTTTCCATTATAATTTCAATGGTCTTTTATTAGACTAACCTGGATGGTTTTCTTATGTTTTTTTTTTTTTTTTTTTAATTCCCTTCAAATAGGAAAACAGATTTAACCCAGAATCTCATCTTTTAACTTCACTATCAGCAGGATGACTGACTGAAATTTCAGCCATCTAATGTTTACAAAATATCCAAAAAATACTGAACAATTAAAATCTTTTAAGAAGAAAGTTTGTTTTTGTTTTTGTTTTTTTTTTTATAATAGATGGATCTTGTGAAAGCTAGGATGTAAATATGAAGAAATGTCATATTTCATATTTCTACTCAGTCTTCATAGTGAATAGTACAGAAACTATATATTTTTTGTTTTTTTTTCTTAGACCCAAATCTCATCAGTATAAGTTGAACCTGAGTAACCTATATCAGCAGCATTTCTGTGTTTTTTTTTGTTATACATTGATAAGACTAGCTTAAAAAAGGAAAAGGAAAAAATAAAAATAGGTTTATAAAAGGAAAATTATCCAGTAAAAATATGAAGAAAACAAACACATAGAAAAGCATCGGCAACACAGCTAAACTACAATTTAAGAAATCTAATAGGCATAGTGTTTTCAACGAGATTAATACAAAACAAAGAAGGTAATATTGGCATACTGGTGATCCCAACTGTCAAACTGCTTACCAATCAGCTGTTGACGGATACATAGTGAACAGATAGATATGTAATGAACACCATCATGATCTTATGCTTTATTATCTATTGAAATAAATGGGGTACATGACTTAGTTATGCTGAAAGGTACTTGGTAACTCCTGTGTGATGTTGACTTTGAATACACATCAATAGCATAATTTAATAAGAATGAAACGTTTTTTTTTCAGAAACATGTGCAGAATAAAGAAAAAAAAATCCTAAGAATACCTTATATACTATTATGCTGTTATCAAAGCAGTGAGCATTGTTTTGATTTACATTATCAAAAAAAAAAAAAAACACAAACAAAAAAACAACCCTTCATGTATCACACTCAGAAGGAGAAATTATATTACGCAGCAGTTGATAAGAAAACCATATATGGCACATACTGAAAAGCTGGAAAAATATTTCAGATCAATTATTTCGCAATACTAACCTTTTCTTGCTGTTCAAATATTGTATCAAGACTAGAAACTAAATCAGAGAACAGGAGGTAAAATTAATCCGTTGTGTAGTTCTAAAGTGAAATGATGTTATTGGAGTAATTAGATCAAGCAGCCATTTGAAAGTTATTAACTCTATCTTACAGTTTTAAATATTTGAAAATATATTGTCAATAGAGTCACATCAATCAGCTCATCAGAGGGTAAGACTTTATCAAATAATCTTTTATGTTCTTGTCTTAAAAATCTAACCTTAATTACTATTTGAATCAATTTTAGGCTTTGGCCTGGATAGACTAGATTAGACAGACTAAGACTAATCTGGATTTTCTGTCTTCCATGTTTCTTCAAATGCAAAAGCAAACAATAGATACAAAAAAATGCATATGCAGCTCTATTAAAGTAAGAAAAATATCCTGGAAAAACAGAAGACTAGAAAAATGTGAACACAGCTTACATGACAACTGCATCTCCAGAGGCTTCAGAAGACAGATACAATGGAATGACAATTAACTATGGTTTTGTAGCTCAGAAGCATAAACCAAAATAATGTCTGCCGATCTAATAGCTCTTACTTAAGTCTTACTTAATAGAGGATGGAATAAAGGAATGGAGGAATGGATGGGTGGGAGGTAGAGGGGAGCTATAGATATTGAGAACATTTTGCTTGAACCTTATGAAGAATCTATATAAAAGTTGCCCATCTTACAAACAAAAAAGATAAGCCAAAGAATACAAGAAAAACAATGAACTTGGGGTACCTGTTGCAATGCCAAGTCATTTACAGTTCAGAGTTTCAATACTGAGATTCATGAAAAATATTTTGACCAATTAGAAATAAACATAGCTATCTACTGAATATGAGTAAATTAAAAATAATTAGTGAAAGTGTTCTAGTCTGTTTTTTTACAAGGATTCACCAAGATGTGTAGGACAGGTAATACACTTTCAATTCAGAATTTCAACTGGCTCTAGTAAATGTCTTTAAATGAGTTTGAACTACATTTATCAAATTTCAAATTAAAACCCAACACTGCGGTACTAAGGCTATTTTCGTATCTTGCTATAAATATCCATGTCCTGTGTGGTCAGACAGCAACTAGAAAAGCCAACAATATTATAAAATACTTAAAAAATGATATTTCAAATATTTAGTAGCACCTAGTAGTGAAGACACTACCTACTAGTGTGTTTGTATGGAATACTGTCAGTTCCTCCTACCCTAGTTCTAAAAAGTCAATGCACTGAATAAGGATAGAAGCCAATGTGGATCCCAAAAGGGCTGGAAATCAATTTATTAAAATGTTTAATGACATAAAAAGTTAAACTGTGCATATTTTCTTTCTTCTATATGTTTATATTCTTTCTTTTCTACTAGAAGGAAAACAATGGGGAAATCAGTGAAATTAAAAAATAGCAAATTAACAATTTAAAAATTAGTAGGTAGATTCAGGGACAGATTATACTCCTGAGGTCAAAGAACAGCAGATTTAAAAAAAAAAAAAAAAATGTTCATAATCTCTGTGGCCAGTAACAGGTTTCACAGTTAGATGTGATGATGACATACCTTGAAGTAAACATTCATATATTTTCTTAACAGGAATTAATCCTTGACAAAGACAAAACTTCTGATACAGAAGCCATCTGAGCTCTTTTTGTGATCTTCTGAAGCAGCTGGTACTTGTCATTATGGGAGTCTGAACATCTGACAAATTTTTGGCAGCTCTGATCGAGTCTGGCAATTTCTATTACCTTGTATTAGTGTCAAAGATGTTTACAAGAACCCACAGCTCAGTTATCACAAGAGGGCACTATAGGAATGCCTGCGAAAGGCTACTCAAACATTCACCTGAAACATTTTGGTTACTTTTTCCTTTTCTCCTTCCATAAAAGTGAAATAAACAGTAAAAATGTTAAAAACATTACCAAGATCTCACAGCTTGTTAATGAAATTTAATATTCCTCTGGTGAAGATGTTCAAGAATTTATACTATATAAAAAAGCAGTCTGTTATCAAATTATTAATACTTACCATCCTTTAGAGGGTCGGTTCTCTTGTTCTAGAATGTTTCCTCCATCCCTGTCTCAACCATACCATCTTTTTCATGATCAAACATTCTGTTTAATACTTTTAGTAATGTGATCAATAGCCCAGATGAAGTGTCTTTATACTAAAACACATAGCATAGTTAAGTAGGTGAGATGAAAGCTACTGTGCTGCTAGAAATCTTCAATTTAATTGCTATTGCAGAAATGTGGTGGGATGAATCACTCAACTTGAGTGCTGCAATTGATGGCAGTAATGTTCAGAAGGGACAGGCAGGAGGGAGGGGTAGAGGATGGGGGTTGCCCTCTATGTGAAAGAATGATCAACTGCACAGAGCTGTCTTTGTGAAACATTGACGATCAGGCTCAGAGCTCATAGGTAAAATTCAGGGGCCAAGCCAATAAAGGAAAACTCATGGTTGGTGTTTACTATGGTCAGCCCAACCAAGTGGTGCCTGTTCACGAAGCATTTTTACTTCAATTACAGGAAGCATCATGTTCTCAGGCTGTGACCTGGCTGAGGGAGTTCAATCACCGTGACATCTGCTGGGACAGCAGCACTGCAAGCTCTAAGAAGTCCAGAAGACTCTTGGAGTGCATCAAGGATAATTTCTGAATTCAGCTGATACCCCAACCATAGGAGGTGTTACAAGACCTCTTGCTTACCAACATGAATAAACTTCTTAGAGAATTAAAGATTGGTGGCAGCCCGGGCTGCAGTGATCATGCCTTTGTGGAATTCACAGTGCAGAGTGATATGGGCCAGCTGAGGAGTAGTCTCAACACCAAATTTTAGAAGAACAAACTTTTGATTATTTAAGGAATTAGTGTATGGACCCCCCCTGGAAACTACCCTCAAGAACAAACTGAGAGCTGACAGTTCTTTAAGGATGTTTTTCTTAAAGTGCGAGAACTCTCAATTCTGATGTGTAAGAAATCAGACAAGGATGGCAGGAGACCAGCATGGCTCAGTAAGGACCTCCTGATCAGACTAAAGTGTAAGGATGAAATGCAAAAGGCAGTGGAACCAGAAATGTGTCCTGAGAAGAATATAGGGATGCTGCAAAAATATGTAAGGAAGGAATGAGGAAAGCTAAGGCACATTTGGAGCTGAATTTGGCAAGGAATGCAAATAATCAGAACGTTTACAAGTACATTGTCCAGAAAAAGTGGATTAAAGAAAAAGTATCTCTCCTGACAGGACAACTGGTAACAACCAACATGGAGAAGGCTCAGATAGTCAACAAAATTTTTTGCATCATTTTCAAGGCAGTTTCTCTTCCCACATCTCTCAAACCTCTGAATCTCAAGACAAGGTGTGATGAACAAAGTCCTTCCTATCTCAGGAGATCAGGTTCAAGGCCACCTGAGGAACTTGAACATACATAAGTCTGTGGGATACAACAGGATGTATCACAGGGTCTTGAAGGAATTGTTTGATGTAATTTCCAAGTTGCCACTCTCTATCATATTTGAAAAGTCATGGCAGTCAGGTGAAGTCCCCAGCAACTGGAAAAAGGAAAATGTTGCACCCATTTTTAAAAAGGCTAAAATGGAGGACCCTGAGAACTGCTGACGAGTCAGCCTCATCTCTATTCCTGGTACGATCACGGAGCAGATCCTCCCGGAAGAAATGCTGAGCCTATGGAAGACAGGGAGGTGATTAGAGACAGCCAATATGGTTTCACCAATGGTATGTCGTGCCTGACTAACCTAGTATTCTTCTACAGCAGAGTGACTGCATCAGTGGACAAGGGAAAAGCTATAGAATTCACTTCCTGGACTACTGTTAGGTCTTTGATACAGTCACCCACAAAATTCTTACCTCTAAATTGGAGAAGTATGGGTTTGATGGGTGGGTTGTTAGATGTATAAGGAATTGGCTATATGACTGACTGCAAAGAGTTACTTTCAAAGGTTCAATGTCCAAGTAGAAACCAGTAACAAGTGGTCTCCCTCAAAGGTCTGTACTGAGACAAATACTATTTAATATTGTCATTAATAACAGTGAGATTCAGTATACTCTCACCAAGTTAGCAGATGGCACCAAGCAGACTGGTGTAGTTGACTCACTTGAGGGAAGGATGCCATCCAGTGTGGCCATGACAGGCTTGAGGAGTGGGCCCATCAAAACTTCAACAAGACTAACTGCAAGCTCCTATACTTGGGTCAGGGCAATTCCCAGTATCTGTACAAATTTGAGGATGAGTGAAATGAAAGCAGCTCTGCAAAGAAGGACTCGAGGGTACTGGTGGCTGGAAAATTGGACATGAACTAACATTGTGTGCTTGCAGGCTTGAAAGCCAGCCATATCCTGGGCTGAAATAAAAAAAAAAAAAATAAAAACTCAAACAAACAAATGAAAAAAAAAAAAACCAACATGGCTAGCAGGTTGAGGGAGGTTATTCTTCTCCTCTACTCTGTACTTGTGAGAGCTCATCTGGAGTATTGTGTCCTGTTCTTGGGTCCCGAGAAAGACATGGACCTGTCAGAGTGAGTCCAAAGAGGGCCACACAAATGATCAGAGGGATGTAACTCCTGTCTTATGAAGAAAGGCTGAGACAGTTAGGATTGCTTATCTTAGAGAAGAGAAGGCTCCAGGCCATCTTATTGTGGCCATTCAATATATGAGGGGAGTTTATAAGGAAGATGAAAATAAATGTTTTACCCAGTCAGGTAGTGACAGGACAAGGAATGATGGTTTTAAATTGAAAGAGAGTGGACTTAGACTGAACATAAGGAAAAAATATTTTTTTTTTGTGATAAAGGGTCATGAAACACGGGAACAGGTTGCACAAAGAAGTTGTCATCATTGGAAGTGTTAGAGGTCAGATTGGGTAGGGTTTTGAGCAACCTAGCTGAGTGGTTGGACTTTAAAAGGTCCTTTCCAACTCAAAACTTTATATGATTCCATGCATAACAGTATTTCTGAAGCTTTATATTTTGGTTATTAGCATGTGTTTTGAGCTGATGAATGGGAGCTAGAGTTCAAGTCTCAGCAGTAATGTGATCCTGGAACAAACAGAAGTAAAATGTTTCTTTATTATCCCATTGTTAGAAAAGATTTTTTTTTTCTACTTCTGATTACAGATAAATCACGATTTTTATCAGATGTCTCTGATCCAGGAGAGGGAAAAAAATTGCTATTGTCTTTTCAAAGAAAACAGAACTACAGAACTGACACTACAAATTATGATAATTGGAAGATTTTTTGGGTGGCAAGCCCACATATTTTTTTTCATTTCTTATAAAAAGTTTTCTTTCAGCACTATTTTTTTTTTTTTCAGTAAAGTAATGGAAATAGCAATGATAATCTTGTTATCCACAAGGCTAACTCATGAAAGCCTCATGATCTTCAGAAAATAATTCCTAATAATTTTATCTCTCTTTCAAGTTCTGCTCATGGGAATACCTGATGCTGAAGATCTCACTTTTTCAGTGAAAAGCTGGTGTTTTGGAAAGTGTTTTGCAATAGGTAATGTAATTGTGTGAGTAATTATACTATATGCACACCTGCATTTTAAAAGATGTTTTTCTTCCTAAAACAGACTACAGAAAGTATAGGATCTCCTTTACTAAATGATCAAATTTATGCTTTGGTTCTAAATTTTGTTTGGCTGATTGATTTTCAGCAACAGCATAAAAGCTTCATTTTCTTTTCCAGTTATATACACGCAATCTTTCTCAAAATAAACTAGAAATTGCATCTTGAGAAGACTATACAAATATAATGTATATATTATTTAATGTCAGTAGTCAGACACAAAAATTGCTGCTAAAGCAGGTAACCAAAATTTAGAAGCTTTCTTTTTTCCCCCAAACGTATGTTACACCTCATGACCAACAATCTTCTCATG
Source organism: Merops nubicus (assembly GCF_000691845.1). Lineage (NCBI taxonomy): Eukaryota > Metazoa > Chordata > Aves > Coraciiformes > Meropidae > Merops > Merops nubicus. Next base: position 14,252 of record NW_008588882.1, read on the forward strand.
AAATGATATATTTTGAAATGATGTCATCCTTAACTTTTCATAAGCTCTTAACATTCTGTTTTTACTTAATTTCTCTGCTCCAATATTTTTGCTACGATACTACTTCTGGTGTTATAAACACAATAAAGTAAAAATGAAAAATTCTGGTCTCCTTAATATATGTATATATTTAAAATGTATCATATATTTTGATTCCACTAAATTGACATTTAAATTTTTAAATTATATTGCATCAGAAGTATGTTGACTAGTTTTGCTTACTAACATAATCCTACTAAAGTACACAGAAACTTCCTGAACTCTGAGAAACATAAGGTTTTCTTTCTGGGTTCATTTTGCCTTTATGTTACCTTGCCTTTGGCATGTACTAACTAAATAGAAACTGTCTTCATGAGTAAGGACAGTTTTTATTTTCTGTGGGTGAGCTGATGGCTTTTGGCTGCATTGGGCTGCACAAGAGACACAGTCTATATCTCTGTGTTCTAGATATCACAAGAATTCAGGTATCTTATCAGTATGAGCTAGCTAAAAAAGACAGAATTGCCCTTTTCTGAGCATAAGCTAAAATTTAATCTGCCTTTAGATTTACAAGTCCTGGCTTGTGTATTTTCTGTTTGTAACTTCAGGGCGGGCTTCTTCGTCGTTAAGGGAAACCAAAACTTTGTAACTAGTTAATATTATTCTCTTTAAAACAAGTCTGCATGTCTCTTTGACACCATGCAAAATTGCAGTGAACTATGGTTCAGGTCAGGCATATCAATCCGTTCTTTTAAGACAAGGTTGCCTTTTTCAAAATGAGATAATTGAAGATAAGTTTTAAAATGCAGCAGAGTTCTGGTAAGCCTCTTAAAAATAGTAAAGTAAAGCTAGATTTAAGAAACTGTTGGAAATTCACATAAAAAAAAAAATCTTTTGAAGGCAAAGAAAGAGTAAGCCTACGATTTCAAAACAGAATAAAAATCATATTTCCTAGTAGTACATATTCATGAACTATCTTTTTGTTTTCCTGTCAGCTGCAGCAGATGCGTAATATACATTGTCTATGCACATATTACTTTGCCAGACCAGTGGTTAAAAAATGACTTGTATTATACCAAAATTCATCACATTTCAAATGTGCATTTGTCTTCCAACTGTGAAGAGTCACATTATTAATCTTTTGATCAAATTGTTGTTTTAGCAAGTTTTATTTCTTACATAGGTCCTTTGATTAGAAAAGGTCTTCCTCTGTCAAACTTTGTTTTCCGTATCAGCATTATGGAATGTATGTTCCTCTCAAGCCACAGGCGATTTTGCACATGGGCACATACAATAATTAAGAAGTCTGTATTACTACCAGAGAAATCTTGATCAGCTGTAATGGATAAAACTCTAGTTTTGCAAATGCAAAATGCAAATGCAAAATGACTGGGGTCATTTACCAAAGTTCAATTGTCAGGAAAACTGGGCACTATCCCTTCAATTCCTTGCAAACCTTCATATACAAATGTTTGGTATTCTGGGAGTTTGAATTGATTTCCTCCTTTGCAATCCATTTAAGAGGACTTGCTATCTCAGCATTAACTGAATGGTAGACTGGTGGTTGCTGTATCTTTCCACCTCTCTGAATTCTGGTATTGAACTACTGTTTCAGCCACTGAGGTCTTTTCACTTATGATACAAATCTCAACAATCTCCTTACACCACTCTGACATGGAAATCCCTTCTTGGCAAGAGTTCTAGTTTCACAAACATGGTACCTTTTCTGAGGTTAGAGCTGGATAAAAAGCAGAAAAAAGTCTGATAGATTCCTGTAAAATATAATTGATAATCTTGTACACTGAAAGCCAGCTACTCTTTCCTGCTATCACAGAAGGAATTACTCCGTAGCTCCTGAGACATGTAAAATGTGTTGCAGGTGAGAGCATTCAAGTTGAAAATACCTCTTCATTACTAACAGAAATTCTCTAATGAAGAAAGACAAAGAAAGCAGACTGTTTAGAACACCATGGAGGAAAATGCTGGTTGTTACATTGAATGTCCTAGTATACACTATTTTAATAGTAACAGTTTTTTTACAGTACATTTTTCAAAACACAAGGCAAGAAGAAATGGATGATACTACACACAAACTGAGGTAAATAAAATATATTCTATAAAAATGTTGCTGTTTTCTTTGTAAATATTTCACTCACTAAACTGTGATAATGTTTGAAATGTTACTACAAATATATAATATTTACAGCAGCATATAATATATATAAAAGCATATATTTCTGCTACAGAAATACTATAATAGTCTAATAACCTCCAAAAACATTAGAACTGGGAGTGGAGTAACAAAAGCAGTGTTGTTTTTATTAATTTTAATTCAATTGAAGAAAAAAAATGTGCAAATGATATTAACAAGAATTGAATTCCTAACCTCTGTATTTCCAGCTCTGGCAATAAAGAAGATAACAAATAAGAAGTTTTATAAAACTTATGGTTGACAGGTTTACAGTGAATGTATTAGAATACATACATATATTATTAGTATTTTTCAAAAATAACTTAATGACCTTGAAAACTTCATTGAAGTCTGGAATAACCAGAACATATTATATTACTTACTTGAAGAAACTCTTAGGCTCTCTTGGTAAGTTTCTCTGCAAGCCTGAAGACAGCATGAAACCTGCCAATACTGGCACAACACAGAACTAATAAGTAGCATGGGAAACTTGTATATATCAACCAGTTGCCACAGAGCTTAACTATTGTTTCTGCAAGGAATTTTGCCATTTTTCCCCTCTATTTCAAAAAGAATAATGCTATATTTTATTGTAACAGATATTTGAGTTTGAACAGGTGTGCACCCTATTACTGACATTATAATGCTTCTCAATATGAACTGTTACACGCTGGTTTTACACGAGCTTATAACTTTACTAAACCTTGAATATTTGGGCTTGATTTTTCTGTCAGATGTTTTAGTGAAGACTACTACTATTATCTAATGTTTATTTTTAAAAACTCAGTCCTCGCCCTCCAACCTTCCACCCCCAAATCTTGAAATTATTTAAAACAACCAATACAGAATCTCTCTATTAACCCCTCTCTCCTCCCAAAGGGGAAGAGAAAGGGAATAAGCAAGAGAGACTTAACGATTAGAAAAGAAAACTAAAATACATTTAATTAAAATAATAATAATTAAATGGAATATATACAAATATATACAAAACCAGTATTGAACCCAAACTCTTCTGATGGTAATTACATCATGGTCACCACTGAGGCTGTGGAGCAGGCCCTGGTGGAAGTTCCAAACTGTACTCAGCGGCAGATTGCAAACTAGGTTCAGGAGCTGGATCCCGGAACTAGGTTCTGGAACAGATGGATTGGGATTAAAAGCAGAACAGACAAAGTCCTCCTTGGATGCCAACCATAGAAGATGAGAACCTGACACTCATGTTCCCTCAGCTTTTTAGTGAATATGACAGGTATGGGATGGAATACCTCACTGGTGACTTTAGGGTCACCTGTCCTGTCTGCTCCTCCCTCCAGGTGCAGCCTTTTACTTTCTGCACTCTGCAGTGCAGTACAGAGAATTTAGCAGTGCCCTCAGTCTGAACACCAGTCCTTTTTGGTAACTCCAAACATCAAATGTTATCATTGCTGGAAGCAGACACTGTGAAAATACACAGAAAGTGCAGTTAGTTAGAAGAGATTGAGCTGAAAAGTAAAATCACTGAACAGAATTAGTTCTGTTCTAACCCAAACCAGGACACACCAACATATAGCATGTGTTCCAGCAAAATCATTCAGTCATTCAAAATTCTGTATGTGCTCTGCTCCTCCTCTGACAGCCTCAGGAAATCTCTGTATCACTTGTATTTTCCTTGCACATGTTACAAAGAACAGCTGCTTGTTAATAGCCTGGCACACAAGTGTCTGCTAATGAAAAAGTATGTCCAAATATGTTTCCCCAGCCTTGCAGGTGAATGAGGCATGCTATCTCTGGAATATCCCTAGGGCAAACAGGAGGGACCTTCCCAGTATGACTTCCTGTTGTGAGTCAGACACAGAGAATAACACCTACTCAGGCTACTGAGAAAGATTCAGGTGCTATGAGGATATTTCAGGTTGGATATTTCTTACTCTCCTTGGTTTCCTTTCATTTTTTTCTCCGCAGCAGCAACAATAGGAGGAAGAAAAAGGGAAAAAAAAAAAAAAAAAGCTACTGTCTGGAGATACTTGTCCATATGTGGTAATGTCTTCTGTTTTCAATTTAGTTTATTCCACAATGTTAAAAGCAATGGCAAGGCTTGGTCTTTTCCTGTGTTCTTCTGAACCTTCAGAAAACATTCTGCTTCAGATACAAGTTCTGCCTATTCAGTCTCACAAAGCACTGTTGCCTCCTGTTATAATTAAATCAGGCAAAAAAACCTCAGCCAAACAAGAACCAAAAGACGGTATGCATCATACCACAATCTTTAGGAGTCATTTTGAAATAGTGTTCTTTGTAAGAAGCCTTGTCACAATGTGATGTAGTAACACCTCCTGATTTTTAGTTCTCAAAAGTGTTTTGTCTAATGTGTTGAAGTAACACATAAATATTTGTCTAGATTTTTTTTATAAAATCTTCATTTATATTGAGTATTTATGAGGGAACCAACATTCATATCAAGAACTGAATGCACTGAGAAAGTTGGAAATCTGGATAAAAGTATTGTGGAGTCTAGATCACACAGATCTATTTTAAAATTAATTTTCAAGTATTTTCCAGAGTATAAGATTTTAGCGGACTAAGTTCAGAAAGACTCAGATAGTCCTCTTTTTCATTAAAAAGGAAGTTATTGATACATTTCACTACTCTCTGATTAATAACACATAAAACCAAATTCAATAAAAGTTCTTTTTTTTCAGATAAATATTTATGTTAGCAAACAGTAAGTGAGAGTGCAGAACACTCCCTTTAGGGCTTGTATAAGTCTTGCCATCTCCGTTGTTTGTTTCTGACAACTAACACCCACTTCTCATGAAAAACTTGCCTTGTACTTTTTCCTCTAGGGAAAAATCTTACTTTTCTAATACCATATTGTAATCCTATTTGTCATTCGTGTCGTATTGCTTAAATGTCACTGGAGAAATTAATACAGTAATTAGCAGTGATTTGTTCAGAATGTTTGCTCTGCGTCTAGTCCTTCAGAGCAAGTCTTCTAAATTTTCTGTTGGGGGTTTACGCTTCTTGCTTCCTGTAACAGTCAATACTTGCTCTTTTTTGCCTTTACCACAGAGATAGTGACATGCAGCTCTGTCTGTGTATGTGCATTCCTAGGCACACATACATGCACACACAACTGCTATTCCAATCTGCTGCAAGCTCTTACCTGTCCATTTCCAGTACCCCATTTGAGTGTTACAAAACACCACCCCAGTAAGAGAGTTCTAGCTCTCAGGAGTCAGCATGCTTTGTCCAGTCCACTCAGCGTAATTCAGGAATTTTCTGCACTGTTTCTGTACTTGTTTGGGGGAGGGGGGGTGGCTGGGATT
>NW_008588883.1:0-6137 GCF_000691845.1 Merops nubicus
CCACTGCCCACTGCTCGCTGCCCGCCCGCTGCCCGCTGCCCACCACGCGCTGCCCGTGCTGCTGTCGGCGTGTCCCTTGTCAGCTTCGGCGTCAAGGGCTGACGCGATTCCTCAGAGCACTGCAGCGAGAAGGCTGCGGAACAACCTGGAGCCTCTTTCTTCGTTAACCTCCTGCTAATGAGGCATTAAGCGGGTGACTGTATTTTTCTCTTACTAAAGAAGCTCAGGGACGAAGGACCTTTGTGAACTGGATCACCTCTCGCTTTCCTGGACGTCTGCCTCTTTCACCTGCCTTCTCCAGAATAAGGAAGGACAATTACATTAATCTCCTCCTTTCTCCCCTGAAAATCCCAAGTCCTGTTAAAACCAAATGTTATGCTGCACACACAGTTCACCTTAATAACAAGAAGGAGAAGATGAATGATACCTGAGTGGTATTTATCATGTCACTGGTAGCACTATTGGTGAGCAAGGTACACTAAAAAACTACCTTGACTAGAACAGAATTAAAATGTGCAAATTTCCCTGTATTTAGGGAAAGGGGAGCACAGGGGAGCTGCTGGAGAAGGCTGAGGAGTGTTTTAATAATCTGGTTGCAAACAAGTGTTAGAATTGCAGGTACATATTTAGTAGCTTTAATTCACTCTTTAAATCTCCCAGGATTTGTGGGTCATTTGATAAGGCACTATGCATTTATCTTCAGAATTAAACCTGAATACTGAAGTTTGGCCACTCCTGTATAGAAAGGTCCCAGTCCTCCACCTACCCCATTGTAGCTGGACACCCAGGGTTACACAGACCTTGATGGATGTCACTATGTAGCTCTTTGCCAGTGATCTTTGGGTTATAAAACCAGGGTTTCAGTCCCAAATGTCGGTATTGTCTGAATCTTCCTTTCTTCTGCAGGTGGCCAGCACTCTGTTTTCTGGTTTTCTGTCTTCTCCGTCCAGACATGGTCTTGTGGGTATAAAGCCTGTGAAGTGTTTTGGAAATGAATACTGTTATGCAAATTGTTGCTAGAAACAGAGCACAGACCTACACGTTGTAGATTCAGACTGAGCTCTCACTGAGATCAACTGTAACGCTTCTCTAAATAACAGAACAGTTTGCAGAATGGGACAAGTATGCTGTATTTATTTATATAATCTTTTGGAGACCTAAAGGTGAATTTTGGCATGCCATATTGTCAGCACAATGGCACCTGAAAACGTATTCTGTCTGCCACAAAGTCTTACGGGATTTAAATTATTTCTTTTTAGCATGCCCAAGTCCCCCCTCAACCTGCTGGAGCTCCCCTTTTAGCTGACCATTAGGATGTGAAAAATTGTGTCTCCAGGTAAGACCAGCCTTAGCCTCATAGGGCAGAAAAGATGTAAAAAGTGTTTGACATTATTAAACTAAGCAGCCTTAGTCATCATCTGGCAACAAAGCACCTGGAGGAATTTTGAAACAAAATAAGGTTAATAAAAAAATGTTTGAAGTAGGGCATACAAAAGGGTAGAGGTTATACCAGTTAAAGGGCCTGTAATCTTAAATCAGTGCCCTTCGAGGAAGGGACTGGCTTTCATATTTCTTCAGCTGAAGTAATAAAAAAAGCAGAGCTTCAGTTGGTCTTCTGCTGAGGTGGTCTGGCTTCAGTAGGCTGGGAAACATACTTGTATCCTAAAGGTGCTGCCCAGGACCTTCTTGTGAAACCATGTTTGCTTAAAGCAATGAAGGGAACAATGTTGTTTGGGGAAATGCAGAAATTTGATGAAAACCCCTCGAAATACTTTGTTTCTGGCCCCATTCATTTAAATCTTACCACTTCCTTAAGTCATAATCTTTATTAAACAGGCTAAATGCTACTTTAATCTGGATAGAAAGAGTTGTCCTGAAACAAGGTGTCCTGTTCAGTGTTCAGAGCCTGTAAGAATAAAGAACAAGGGCTGTGTTGGCCAGAGAATGCCTGAAGCATGGATAGACACTGGACTAGGATTTTCCAGAGCAAGCAGTGCTTGCTCACTCACCTCTAAAACAGGTTGACTAAGGGCAGTTCCTGAATGTTGCCTGGAACAGGTTGCTCAGCAAAACTATTCAAGACATTTTTAGGACGTTGTGGCTGCATATGGGAAGCCTTGTGTGAGAGTGGAGTAGGTCTTGTTTTAGGAGACTTGTTGGGTATATTACCATTTACAGTGGTTGATACAGCTGATTACCATGGTTACCACAGAGAAGCATTATGCACCTTGTTTGTAATTTTGGTTGTATGCTTAGAGAAAGAGAGGGAGGGATAAAAAGCATATTTGAGAAGTGTAGCCTGTACTTAACTCATAGGGGTCTTGTAAAGTTAAATTAGCTAATATTTTCTACTTTGCTTTGCAGATGCAAAAACTACTTTTTTTTTTTTTACTTTTTTTTTTCTTTGACAAATCTCCCCAGGTTTAAGAAGTCACATTTCTTGAATAGCTTAACCTTTTAGACCTGTAGAAAGAATTTTTATATTATGGGAAAACCTTTGCTCCTAAGGAGGAGGGAAGATAGATGATCCAGTAATTAAGATGCTGAGCTGCACCTTAAGAGATCTCAGTTAAATTCCTGGCTGTGAGAAACCCTTTCTACTAGTAAGTAACTACATCTAACTAGGACTCAGTTTACCCTCAGTGGAGGGTAACACTTTCCTTTCTTATCTAGTCTACTTAGACTGTGTTCATTCAGAGACTAGAGGTGACCCTCAACTACAAGTCTGCATCTAGCTCAGCTGTCATAGGAAGCTGATCCTAACTGTGGCTTGTGTTTTGTTGAATAAACATGTCAACCATGAACAATTTAAGGATGGGATAACTACTTTGCTTGAGTTGTTCAGGTGTCTTCAGTGGACAGTTAGAAAGGCAAAGGAGATGTCATTGTAAATTAGCTACTTTTTCTGACTTTAGCTGTACAAACATTCATAGTCAATGGACTGCAGTTTTATTGCAGAGTCATGGGAGCTATTTTACTGTGGTATCTTTAAATTAACCAAGGTGTTAACTAGGGTAGTAAAGATAATGGCTCTTTTAGGCTTACTGAAGCTCCACACGGACTGGGAAGCCAGATCCTTCGCTTGCAAATGATCTCGTAGCAACAGTGCCATCATTTTACATCAGCTGGACAGCTGGCTCAGTATCTTGATACTAAGGGTAGATTCCCACTTTAAAACCTTAAGTAAAGTGGAGAAGGAATGTCTCAATTACTTTGATTCATCTTGAAATTGAGAATCAGGAGATTAATGAAAGCTTTAGCAGATGTGAATGGGAAGATAGGTAGAGAAATAAGCTTTTTCTCATTCTCTTTTGTGACAGGGTTATGTTAGAGGGCCAGAACCCATTATCCTATCTTGGAGCTGCTGTGCAGGACTGATATGAAGCATCAGGAATATAGTCTGTCCAGACTCCAGAGGGCTTGCTTATGCTGAGATTTGAAAATAATAAAATCCAGGCAGAATATAAGCTAGCAGCTCAGGGTGCAAATTTAGGCTCGTGGAATAAGCTGGAAAGCATGTGAACTCCCTCTGCCATGCAGAATGGCTAAAAATATTGCATAAATCCAAGCTGAGTGCTGGAGGCCTTTTCTTTCTCCTCCTAAGCAGATCTCTGGTTAAAATAATTTCTGTGCCACCAGAGAGCTCCTGAAAGAATGTACTCTAAAGGCTGATGGGATGGGCTAACGGAATATATTATTTCTCAGAACATTAAAAAAAAATATGGGTTAATTTGGTTTTGTTAAAGTAATGTGAAAGTAATAACTGCTTTGGTTTCTTTGGTATGTAACCTTGTCTCCAGACTATGCTGACCTAGTCTCCAAAACAAAGAAGATGAATGCATCCACGTGATCCCTGTAAAAAGCACAGATGTATTATCCCTGATGCAATTTATTTCAAAGAAAAAAAATCTGCTTTGCTGGTGTTGGTGGGTGTAACATCCTATATGGCGCTCCTCATAAAAGTTTCTAAGGGAGCTGTGCTGCATAAAAAAGGTGAGAGGGATGAATAATTAGGTCTAGGCAAAGAAGAATTATTTTAAAACTTTTGTCTTAGAGCTGCATCACAAGAGATGTGACATCCCGGGTTTAATTTGTAAGTGAACTGGATGCAAAGGGGTCACTCTCACAGGCTGCAGAGTTCGGCTGCTTCTCCCTGCACACGTGCAATGAAATTTCTTCTTTTCTCTCTGCTACAGTGGATCTGAGCCTTTGTTTCAATTACATGATTTAAAATTAATTTCACTTTTGACAATCTGTAGACGTAAAGCAGAGGCTATTCTACAAACCCCAGGAATGAAGATATCAATAAAGTATTCTGCAGAAATATGGCCAGACTTACGCCGAGGAGGAAGGAGTATCTGATCAAAGGGTTTCTTGGGCTGGAAGAAGTAGTTCAGGCCTCTGAGCAGTGGAGGGGTGAGTGAGTGCTTGGCTTCAATGTCATTAGTTTGCATATAAGGAAAGAGGTGACAAAAAGTACTATAGATTGGGTAGCAGAGATAGGCTGCCTCAGGTCACATCACCTCTTGTTTTAACTGGAGACTGAGTCTTCTCATTTGCCATTCAGAACCGTGGGTTTATAATAGGAGCCAGGACCCTTGGGCCAGCAGAGCAGTGAAGAGGCTGGCTGTCCCAGCCCAGCAGAGCTGCACTGAGCTCACCAGTGCTCCTCTCTGGCAGCCCAGCTCACTGGGGCCATCAGCTTTTCAGCCAGCTATGGGGCAGTTGGGGTCTTGGACAGCAGAGGTATGGAGAAAATTCCAGCTAGCGCTCGGTGCCTACAGTGCATTGCCTGCATCTTAGTCCAAACTGTTTCACACTAAGGGCCCTCTTTTAAGCACTGAATTAGGTGGACTCTTTCAAAACTTCATGGGTGATAGCCCTGAGAGTAGAAAGTCTTCATGACTCACTGAATATTGTCTGTGAGGAATGATTGAAGCCATCTACTCACAATCCCACTAATCCCCTGCCATGTCTCTGAGACGGGACCTCAGAATTCCTCTGAAGACTGTATCAAATGCCATGCTCAAGTCCTGCATGAGGAGTTATTTTTCAGAGTTCTGATAAAAGGAAATGTAGGTTATTATGAGAAATGGATATAAATTTAATAACAAGGTCTGATATAAGCAGGAAGGTTTTTTACATTGTCTGTTCTACCAAGATTACGGACAGCCTCTATAATGTGATGTGCCAGCAAAGCAGAAAAATGTTTTATGCTATTACAGCCTGATGTTGGGAGTGTGGATCTTCCCTTTTCAGTGATTTAAGTGTAGTGGAAAGAGATTTGTGTGCAAATAGCAGAAACAAGCAAACAAACATAAATTCAATAGCTGAGAAAATCTTGGGATACTATGACTATTTTCTCAGAAAAGCTAGTAAATAAAGTGTGTCAAAGTGAATGCTCTAAAAATATCAAACTGTCCTTTTAGAGTTAATTCATTAATTTCACAGATTTAAACAGAAGACTCTATAGGTGGGTCATGGCCTCGTAGCCCAGGGCTTGAAGAGTGTGCTCTCTGGTGCTTTGTGACCATTTGCAGCCATGATGAAGTTATTGACAACAAGAGAAACGTGTCCTGTTGGAGGGTTTGTGCAACTGGGCATCTTGAAGAAGAACTGTTCTTGAAGTAAGAGGGACTAGCACTCCTTTTGTGAGAAGGCTGATTTACATTTAAGTCAGTAACTGTTGCATTGACCATTGCTGCAGAACATAGATGTAGCCATTATGCTGAGTGTAGAATTAATTGGGGAAAGCTTTGAAGGTTATGAGATATTGGATCAGTGTTCCTGGTTTTAAGTCAATGGGTTCTACAACAGAATGCAGCTGGGTTAAATACAGGAATGAATCAACCTCAAGAACATCACCAAAAAAGAGGACAGGGTTTCAAGCAAAGAGATCAGCTTGGGAGACACTTGGTAAATGTGTAGAGAGCTTTCCCTTGCTGTTGTACAGGGAATTGGATTTTGTTACTGCCCAAATGAAACAATGGCAGGACATTCTGCAGAGTGGAGGAACGTCCCAGGGTATCTCAAAAGAACATGAAGACAACAAGGTGAGATGCCCACCACTCAGAGCTGGCACTGCTGTTTTTTCAACTTGTTGCCTTTGATTGTGTCATATTCTTTTTCAGCAGGAC
>NW_008588883.1:6168-10160 GCF_000691845.1 Merops nubicus
AGTAAAGGGCACAGGTCACTGAAGCAAGGAGTCTGGTTCATACGTTTATCCTCAGTGCCCGGGGTAAGGTCCCCATCTCATTTACTGAACACTAGTTGAATCTTGTTCTGAACAGAATGCTTTCCCTGCCTTGTAGAGGGCTGCTTGTCACCATGGTGTCTGAGTGCCTGATGTATGTTGACAATTTTACCCTTTCCATGTCCCAGTAAGCGCAAGATGTGGTATTAAGAGTATTTCATATATGAAGGACACAGACACAGAGAAGTGAAGTGATTTATGTGAGTCCATACAGGAAATCTGCAGCAAAGCTGGAAAAAATGCCACCCTGGCTGTACTGACATTAGGAAGTAGTGGGGCACGATAGAGGGAGGGGCTGTAACACTGAATGGCATCGTGCTGAAGACCTGACATTCACACTAAAATTGTTTTGGAGGCTTTACTTTGGACTGGGTCTACTCCCATCCAGGGAAATGACCTGCTGTTGGCAGGTGGAGTGCACCTGGAGCAGATCCTTTGTTTCATTTAACCCCCAAAGAGTCCCGTTTGCCTACTCTGAGACCACTTGTGTTCTGAGCCTACAGGTGATTACCAGATTTACTTCTAGCTCACAATCCAGACCAGAGCTAAAGTGCTGTAGAAACACCCTCTGTTTCCTTCTATGCTCAATTCCTCTGCAGTATTTAAAGTGAGTCCCAGGTGGCACTTCCTACAGTGTCTCTGACATCATGTGTAAAGCCAGGCAATTACTTGCAGATTATTGATACTGTCCTTGGCTCACTTTTCTCATTTAAAACCTTCCTCTCAGTGAGTTTGCTGCTTCACATGGCTTCAGCTATCTGCTTTGCATCAGTGACTTACAAATCTATGTGTTCTCTCATGACCTCCCTGCCTCCGTCAGGTCCAGCAGCTTGTCGTGTTTCTCTCTGAAATTTCCCTCTGAATGTCTTGCCATCCATTTGAACTTCACATGGCAAAACCATCATAGCTGAGTGAGCTGCTTGAAGTCATTACAGCAGGAGCCTAGACAGCCATTAAACTTAATAAAATTTCACGTGTCTTAGGTTAGTGTTAGAAAGAAAAATGTTTCAGCTAATTGAGCTAATTTTTTATTGGGTATTTGATTACAGTATTGTATTAAATAAGTGTATTTCAGTAACTGAACTTCAAGTGTTCTATAAACGATAGAACAGTTTGTCTGACATAATGTTTAGTTCAGCTTTTGAAATAAATTTCTTGGGCATCATGGAGGGCAAACATCTATTCTCATACTTGTGGATCCCTCTGTCATTTTTGACATTGTTGCCCACAAGTTACATCTGCCCTTCTCAGGGAGGCTGTGAGCCTTGGGGTAATGAGCTTAAATGTTCTGAGACCAGCCTCAAGGCATAGTTGCAGTGGTGAAGTGCTGGGGTTAAACCCCCAGCCCTGAATGATGGTTAGCATATGGAGGATGCCCACAGCACAAGACGATCCTGACTGGTTTTCACCCAGGGTCTGGCCAGCCTTGGGTTGGAACCAGTTAAGAGATCACCACCAGGAGCCCCCACCTTCCACATTAAATTGGAGGTGGGGTAAGAAGCCACCTCTATAAGAACTGACTCTGCTGGTGGTGCAGTTGAGTGCCCTGCCCATGCAGTGCATGTGGTGTGTGGGGTTCTGGCTATTGAAAGGGCTCCCCAACTCTTCATAGCAAACGGAGCTCACAGGTTGGCAGGACAAGATGATTACACTGATCACCTGGGTCCTTCCATGTACCGTAGCATGGTTCTGGAGCCAGCTTGCTTCCTTCTGCACACCCTGTGCTGTGAGTGAATGTGTTGACTTATTCCGCCCTCCAGTGTGCTGGCATGTTGGATGGCTGGTGTATGATTTAGGAGCGGAGGGAGGACTCTGGCTGCTGGTTTCCCTGTTGGTGATAACATCCTTCTTAGTCATGCAATTGGTCAGCAGAAGAAGTGGGCACAGGCAGGAAACAGCCCTGCTGTCAGGAGACCTCTCCTTGACACGATCCCACACAGTATTCTCTCTTTTGATAGTGTTGTTCAATATATCAGCCAGTAGGATTTAGGTTTTCAGGGATCTGGGATTGCTAAATCCTCATCCCTGCAATTCTGACCAGAGTTGTGTTGCCATAAACAGGCTGCTTATGCCTTTCCACCAGAGGGCAGGGCCACTGAATTACTCAAATGGAGTTATGTATCTTGATGCTGTCAGTGCTAAGAGGCACGTCTGGGTCAACGACAGCTGTTCTGTGACTCATGGCGAGCCTGAAAAAGAGATCAGGAAGGATGGAAGGACCCAGAAAAGGCAGTGCTATGTCCTGGGGCAGCAGCTATGCACAACCACCCAACTGTCCAGCTTCCTTGGGAGAACCTGCCCGAACCTCCCCAAACCTCCCTTACTGCCTATACTGGGACCTCTGCTGAAGATGTATTTGGGGAGTTAGTGACCCTCAACAGTCCTTGTCTGCTCCACTGACCAGTGTATTTAGGACTTGTGAAGCCCTTATGTTATTAATATAATCTTTAAGTTATAACATATTTTGGAAAGGAAAACTATATGTGGATGAAGGGGTGAAATGTATTAATCTTCACCAGGAGAGGCTGTTGGACGTGGTGGAGCTGACGACCCACATAGCCATTACCCTGAGCAGCCTGTGCCACGCTGTGCTGTGCTTCACATCTGGAGTGGCCTCTGGGCTGTGTGGTGCTGCACAAACCCACTGGCCACAGGGCTACCCCAGCCAGCTCGTTGTAAGAGGAATCCTGCAGGCAGCTCCCACCTGGTACCAGGGATTGCACTGCCTGCATGACCTTGCTCTTATCTAAAAGTGCAGTGAGAAGCTGTCATGCCAAAGTTCTTTGAGAACAGAGTTGTTTTCTTATAAGGCAATTGCCTATTAGGTCGAATGTCCAGAAGGAGATATCTCTCTCCATGGATATGATCTACTCTGTGTGCTGTGGGAAAATCCACCTGGGGGCTGTGTGATGCTGCACAAACTTGGGAAGCTGCTGTCTGAAGGGATGTAAGGTTTACCTGCTAGCTGTATTCCTTTTCTTATTCTGTCTTATTAAACCTGTTATTAGTCTGCTTTACCCAGCAGCCTCATCATCACAGGAGAGTTGGCCATGGAAAAGTAAGCTTTCACTCACATCATGAAATGGCAGGATTGTCAATTTTGGACAACTTCTGAAATGAAAGATTTCGGGCAATCTTTCCCAGACCATAGATAAAATGTCCTTAGAACCTCACAGCATGACCAGTTAAAACTGAAGTTGAGGTTTCACTTCACCTCATGATGCAATGCAGGTTGCTGCTGTCCTCCAGGCCCCGGGAGATTTATGTTGTCCAACCATCCCAGGCAATGATGTCTCTGGGTACTTCTGTTTGTCAATCCCACAACTTACTGATCTTTATCTCAGCAAGAGAATGTCTGCTGCGATTAGTAAGGGGAAGAGTGGAAATACCTCTGATTTGGCAGAAGTCCCCCTTGATTGATTTCCAGCTCACAAAAGATAACCAGCTGCCAAGCCTTGGGAACACTCCAAGTAAGCATTCACATAAGCAGGCACCACACGTTTGACAGATGTTAGTCACATTGCTTAATGCTCCGCTGGATGCTACAGATGTGAGTGTATAAAACCTACAGAGGAACGAAGGGGATAGGAAAAAAACACCAAATGACAATTTCCCTTAAGAGATCGTTTCCACGCTTCCTTGTCTAGATTCTCAGTACAGGTTCTGTTGTATAATTAATAGCATATCACCTTTATTCCCACATCACTCTTCCACCTTACAGGCTGTCATCTGGAAACACAGGCGTAGAGTTTGTGCTGTGCTAGATTTCAGCTAGCAAAAGGTGATGGGAGAATGTTAGGCTTGGTTATAGAATTTTAATTCCAGATCATTAACATATATATATATATATGTATATATAGGCATAGGCTAAGTAGATCAATGGTCTTCCTTAAACTTTGCCTGCTAGAGACACC
>NW_008588883.1:10173-21951 GCF_000691845.1 Merops nubicus
AGCTACACTTAGAAAGAGGGAGGAAGGCAGGAGCAGCATGTACCTACTTTGGTTAGCAGAGAAGTCTCAGCCACAAGAATTGGCTCTTTACCAGTGTGCTGGATTGTCCCTGGCTGAATGCCAGCTGCCCACCAAAGCTGCTCTGTCACTCCCCCTTCTCACCTGGACAGGGGACAGAGAACATGATGAAAAGCTCGTGGATTGAGATAAGGACAGGGAGAGATTACACAGCAGTTACAATCACGGGCAAAATAGGCTTGATTTGGGGAGACTAGTTTATTGTAAATCAAATCAGAGTAGGGTCATGAGAAATAAAATCAAATCTGTGAAATCTTAAAACACCTTCACTCCACCCTCCCTTCTTCCTGAACTCAGCTTCACTCCTGGTTTCTCTACCTCCTCCCAGGCAGTGGAGCAGGGGGACGGGGATTGGGGGCTGTGGTCAGTCCATCACACATTTCTGCTGCTCCCTCCTCCTCAGAGTGGGTTCCTTCCTATAGGAAACAGTCCTCCATGACCATCTCCAGCTTGAGTCCTTCCCATGGGCTTCACTTTTTCACAAACTACTCCAGCAGGGGTCCCTCTCTACAGGGTGTAGTCCTTCAGGAACAAACTGCTCCAGTGTGAATCCCTCTTTGGGTCACACGTCCTTGTCAGCAAACCTGCTCCAGTATAGGCATCTCTCTCCACAGGGCCACAGAACCCGCTCCAGGACGGACTTCCTATACGGTTACAGTTTCCTCCAGGCATCCACCTGCTCCAGCGTGGGGTCCAACTGCTCCAGCGTGAATCCCTCTTTGGGTCACACGTCCTTGTCAGCAAACCTGCTCCAGTATAGGCATCTCTCTCCACAGGGCCACAGAACCCGCTCCAGGACGGACTTCCTATACGGTTACAGTTTCCTCCAGGCATCCACCTGCTCCAGCGTGGGGTCCTGCACAGGCTGCAGGTGGATATCTGCTCCACCATTAACCTCCAGGGGCTGCAGGAGGACTGTCTGCCTCGCTGTGGTCTTCACCATGGTCTGCAGGGGAGCCTCTGCTCTGACACATGCAGCACCTCCTCCTTCTTAGACACCTTCACTGATCTTATTGTCTGCAGAGTTGGTCCCTCACATACTCTCAATCCTCTCTCTGGCTGCTGTTGTGCAGGTCTGGATTTCCTCCCTTAAATATGTCATCACAGAGGCACTACCACTGTCACTGATAGGCTCAGCCTTGGCCAGTGGCAGGCCCGTCTTGGAGCCAGCTTCATCAGACGTGGAAGTTTCTAGCAGCTTCCTACTGAAGCCATTCCTGTACACACAATGATTCTGTGACAGAGCTTTCAGCTGTTGGTGTCCAGCCATCTTCTGCATCCTTTTCCTTACGAGCTTAGGATAAGGGCTGTAACGATGTAGCCCAAGATGTCTGGAAGAAAGGAAGGCTGATGTTTGCATGCTTACAAGATAAACAATATTTGGAACATAGGTTGGGTTGTACAGGTATTCCTCGGGGCTGAACGCAGCCCTAAATTTGTTACCTTGTACCATCATTACAAGACACTGTGAAATCTCACTGTTAAAATATTTTGTTCTGTTATCTGTGTTACATAAGGCTCTGGAATAAAATCTTGAACAATTTCGGTTGCTCGTGTGTACAGAGCAGTAAACAGATACAAATTCAAAAGGAAAAGGAGGAAAAAAATGCCCTCGAGAAAAGTATGAATGAGCTTGAAAAGGGCAAATAAAACAGCAGAGACATTTATATTGGTCTCTCCTACTGCTCTGAACAAAACAATTATGAGATAAGAGAGGCAAGAATGGGAGGAAATTCTTTCATTTTTCATGTTGGAAGTCCGAAGGATCCAATAGCCTGTTTATGAAGAGCAATAAAGAAGATACATGAACTTGGTAAAGATGTTACAAGTATATCGACCTGTGTGGAAAGGCCAGGAGTTGGGTGTTGGGGGGGGTTGGTTTTCTGGGGGGGAGTTTTGTTTGTTTGTTTGTTTGGTTTTGGTAGCTTTGTTGCTTTTTATAGAGCTGTCAGATAAACTTTTGAGGTTGGAGGGTTTTTTTATTTTGTTAAGAGAGCAATAATTGACAAGAATAGTTTGTTATAATTAGGAAAGAGGACTAATGCTTTTATTTAGGATTTGGAAATAGTATGAAAAAGAGGCTAATGGGTACCTGAGTTTAATGAAGCTTAAATAAGCAAATATAACATTGACCAGCTTTTAAACAAAGTTAAAAACAATTATTCCTTGTTCCTAATTTGAAGCTTTCAAAACCAGAATGGATTTGCCTTGTACAATAATGTTAAAAATGGTGGCTGATGTTTGGGAGGGAGATTTATCACTTTTTTTTTTGCTTTCTAGTCTTAAATGTGTGTTCTTTTAAAATATTGCAAGGAAGCCCATCTTTCTGCCAGTAAAGGGATGATGTTCATGGCATTATGGCACTTAAAAGCAATAAAATTAATGTACATATATTTTTCCCTGAATTTTCCCTTTCTCGTCTAAAGATAACAAAATAACATATTCCAATCCAGAAATGTGAATTTGTTCCAGCCTACTAGTGACTGTATTATCCTGTGGAAGAAAATCCAGGCTTAGGAACAACTGTAATGTCTCTGCAACTCTTCCACTGCCCCCCCTACCAAGGAATATTTTTTTCTTAGCAAAATGTAGCAGTCTGAATGATATGTGTACTGCAATAACTTTTACTAGTTCTTTATTCCCCTATCATAATTAGACATCAAAAAATGTTTAGACCAGAAATCTCTCCTAGTCAAGAAATCAAAAATTAAGTAGCTCCATAATCTTTTAAAATTATTATTGGTGTAATAACCCCCTCTGGGGATTAACCACAGCAGCAAAGCCTGTGATTAAGGTTGCTCAGCCCTTATCTTTGTTGAATTCTGTTTTCACTAGTTTATAACTTTGCCAGACTGTAATAATTTGGATTAAAACTTTCCCAAAATGTGAAAAGCGTCTGTGTTTAGCTGAATATTTTAGGAAGCTTTAAAGAAAAATGAATCAGCACTTTTCAAAACTGGGTCAGGGAAAATATGTTTTTCTGCCAATATTAAAACAAAAATCTTACAGTTTTATTAACACTTTTCTGCTTGTTCTGCTTTTAACTGTTATTTCAGGCAAGGACTTGAAATTTGGCAGATAGATTGCCTGTGTGTCAGGGAAATGCTGTCCTTGCACACAGCTATCTCCATTTACACAAACTGTTAGTTTCTGAAACATCTTTTTTGTCACTGGAGAGTAATTCTAGGTCCCAAAGATTTCAAATCCAGCTGCAGTGTTAATGGCTGGAATGTAAAGCACAGCAGGAGGAGGAAAATGGATGTGGCCATAGTGATTTGGATCAGGAGCTCAGAGGTGGGTCTGGGGTTTGAAAGTGGAGAGGAAAAGTGGAAAAATCCTGGTTAAGCACTGGGCAGACATGTGTGAACAGTTCCTGGAACCAGCAGAGGAGCTCTGGGGCAGGTATTTGTACAAGCACCGAGTGCTGTTACACCTGTATTAGGAAGAGGGTGTCAGGGCACATGTCTCAGCACTGCAGAACTATAGTTTAGGGTTTTATATTTTTTAGCACAGGCCCTGGTAAGGTTTTGAACTGCATAAATCATCACACTCCCAAATGATGCTTAGGCATGGTCCTGGTGTTAGCAAGTGTCGGGGACTATTTGCAAGAAGCCTTTGGGTGTAGGCTCCTTGTTTTGGGGTGATGGAGAAGGCTAGCTCTTTTGAAATGAGCCATCCCATTCCACCTGGTTTTAGCTGTAAATCACATTGGAAAAACGCATGTTTTTCTCCCTCCGTGTGAACTCAGTGGATGAGAAACAGTGGCTACTGTCAGCTACTCTCTTACCTCTGCTGGCAAACTCTACAGAGTTACATTATTTTACAGTTCTTTTAAAGCCTCAGCTTCACAAATGCTTTGAAAGTTACATATGAAGAAACCCCACAGCAAAAGAATGCTTGGTTGCAAAAGGGAAATGATGTGGCATGTGAGAATGGGAGAGGCTGTGCCATGCCAGGCTGCTTGGCATGGCTCTGACTCTCTTCCCTCTGCAGCTAAGTCAGAGTTGCACCAGGACAGCAGATTGTACTGGGTTTGTGTGGCAAGGGCTTGGTAGTGGGGGGGACTACAGAGATGGCTTCTGTGAGAAGCTTCCCCTGTATTTGATGTAGCCTGTGCTATGCCAGTACTCCTCTGCCTGAGGAGGAAGGGGCAGCAGAAACAACATGTGATGAAGTGACCACAGCCCCCATTCCCCATCCCTCTGTACTGCTTGGGGAGAGGAGGTAGAGAAATCAGGGGTGAAGCTGAGCCCAGGAAGAAGGGAAGGGTGGGCTGAAGGTGTTTTTAAGATTTGGTTTTATTTTCATGACCTTACTCTGATTTGATTGGTAATAAATCAAACTAATTTCTTCAAATCAAGTCTGTTTTGCCTGTAATGGTAGATGGTGAATGATCTCTTCCTTACCTTGATCCATGAGCTTTTCTTATATTTTCCCTCTTCTGTCTAGGTGAGGAGGGGGAGTGATAGAGTAGCTTTGGTGGGCAGCTAGCATCCAGCCAGGGTAAATCCACCACACAGGGTTAGGTCAACACGCACATTTTTGCAAGCTTTGGACCTGAGAAGACATCCCATTAGGCAGAGTTGGCTACTGGCTCTTTGCTCTGGGAGTGGACCTGGTCCCAGGCAACCCTCTGAGATGGGCTCACAGCCTCCTGGCAGGACTCAGTTCAGGCTCTGAATGAATGGACTACACCTTTGTGACCAGTAAGTAAGAGAGTGTTTGGGTATTTGGTTCCTAACAGGCTTGTCATCTTCTGCAGAGCCCTTTCTCAGGCTCAGCACAGGTCTGCAATCACTTGTGTATGCACAAATAAATAACATGGTTGGGAAGTGACCTAAAGAGTAGGTACCCTGGAAGTCTCTTGGCTCATTATATGGTTAAAATACCAACTCTAAAAAGAGATGTTCTATTTAAATTTTGCTGAGCAGTCCAATTGAATGTTCATCTAGTTTAAGGAGAACTAGCTTTGGGTGCCAGATGGATGAGGTGGTGTGAATCAATACTTTGCAAATGTTTTTAACTGTAAGGTATTTGCACATAGAATCTTGTGAAGCCAGTGTTGGAATTCAGCTTTGCATAAGGACAAGTTAGTTGGGTATTTTTCCTTTATAAAAAAACCCTGTAGATATTTCAGTCAAGTCATAGGCTCATCTGTTCCTTGTAGAGCCTTTTCCACTTTGCTGTGTGAGTCTGTCTTCTGGAGGGTTTGTGACAAGATTTGTTGTGGTCCCCCAGAAAAGTGTACAATCAGATGAAAACTGACCCAGAAACTGAAACAAGGGTGCAGGAGCAGAGAGAGTCCTGAGCTTGTTGCTTGCAATGATGGATGGAACAGGAAGGGTTTGAACAGCAGGTCTGCTCTCCAAGAGGAAAGACCTTACCTGTGCTGTGCTTTCCTTAGGTGTTTTGTGTGCAAGCTGACACTCTTGTCTATAAGGCCAAAATCTAAGTAAAGCAAAGGAAATACTTTAATTTCCTGTGATGATTTATAGTCTTCTCATTTCCAACAAAGTGGAAGAACATCAATACAGATACAGAACTGTTTAGGCATTGGTAATACGTGTGCTAGAAGTGCTCATATTGCCTTGGGTTGATTATACCTGTAGATGTTTCCACTGATAAAACAGAGACAAGACTATTATTCCCATCCGTTGTTTTATCTATTGGGGGTTTTAATTATAAATTATTAACTGAGATATAGGCTGCCTGATGTGCGTGTGCATGCACAGGTATGAACACATCTAACCATCTTTTCCATCAAATCAGGAATCAGAAAACTTCTGTATTATTTATGATTGAAGAAGAATAGCAATATTTTTTAAAGTGTAGTTGTGCATAGAAAGGACTACAGTGCCAGAAGTGACAGCAGAAGAATTAATGCTTTCTCCAGGCCTTTTTTCTCTTAGAAATGATTGACAAAGTAATTTTCTTCTTGTACTTTAATAAAAGTGTATACATTATATACACCAATAAATCCTCACCAGGCCAATTACACATCATATGACTTATCTTGTCACAGCACCTAATATCCAAACAATAAATTAAAAGGTATGCTTTCTATGCAGATTTGCATATATGGACGTTTTCCAGTCCCCAGACTCAATTGTCTTATGAACACTACAACATACAAGAAAAAGAAATAAGCTGGCTAGGATTTGTGACTAATAAATCCTGCCTGCTGGAACAAACTACATCTGTATGACTTACAAGAGTGTGCTGTATAAGTAACATTTGTTTTACATATTGAAATTATATTGGGAGATGAAATACTGAAAGAAATATTGAAGTGCTTCCTTTCACACAAGATACTCTGCACCCATGCAAAGACATACTAGCTATATATGTGAAACACAATATATTTGATTCCTATTCATACCACTTTGCAATGTAAAGGCACCATTCTAGAAATAAGAATCTCACTTGTTTTTCATTTCCCAGTGAGGAATTTAATGGGAGGTGGAAATTCCAAAATTTACTTGCATCCTGGGCTTTTTATAAGCTTTGTTTAGGTCTGAATATATGATTTCTAAGAATGTTTTCTAGCATGAAGGCTCAGGCGTGGCTATGGATTTTCCTCAGTAAGGGCTAGCATCCTGGTTGTCCTAAACTAAGCATTTCAATAGTAGAGAGGCAAAAAAGGAGGACATTCATCTTTATTTCCACTGTCCTAAAGCACATTCATTCATGGCATCTAGTGCAACATGTGCAGCATTCCTCCTGTTTTCTGGTGTGGGGTGACCCATGCATTGCAGAGACCAACTTCATTGGAGGAACGACCTCCCCATGGAGAGGTGGAGGTGATGGATTAGGTCATGGTTCTGCACCTCCAGCAGGCTTGGGTATTGCAAGTGCCTGAGGGGAAGCAAACTGTTCAAAATAATGGAGCTGAGATGGTTGTGCTGAAGGGAAATGTGGAAAAGACTGTGGCCTCTGAAACACAGTCCGTTTCTCATTCTCCTTGGCAGTGAATCATCCTGCTGTCCCTCCTCTGAGCTCCTGGGGAAGCCAGAGCTGAGCCCTTTGTGAGGCTGTGAACAGAATTACCCACTTTGTCGGTCAGGGTAGCTTACCTGAAAATCAATAAACTGTTGACCAGGTTTTTAGCATGTTATTGCTATGAAAGCATACACACATTTGGTATTGAAGAGTGTCTACACTGTTCTGAGGGAGCTGAAATAAATTGGATAGCACCTAGAAGCCCAGCTAGCATGCCCCCCTCTATATACATCAATAATCACCTAGAAGGCAGGTCACAACAGATTAGTCTTCTTATTCTTGCCCATTTAATGGATACAGCCTGCTAGTTCAGACTCAAAATGTGTTTGAAGTACTGTGCCTTTCAATTGTTTACTGGTAAGATATGTTCTTCTGGGGCTCTTAGATGCTCACAGTTTAGTTATTGCATCAAAACTGCAACAAATACAGGCTGAGCTTGAGTGATGAGCTTGAGCTTGAAGTTTCATGAGGCACATGTTGGCATGGCTTGGGTTACATTTTCACAAAGGGAACTCTGGCCAACTAATATACCTGCTCTATAGACCAGTGCAAGGGAATATGCTGCTGTTTAAAAAAGAAAATCAACAAATGACAAGTTTTTGCCCTATGTGCCACTAAAAGGAAGAAGAAATGGAAAGAAGAAATTTAAGGCCAGGCTGGATGAGGCTCTGGGCAGCCTGATCTAGTGGGAGGTGTCCCTGCTCATGGCAGAGGGGGTGGAACTGGGTGACCCTTGTGGTTCCTTCCAACTCTGACAGATTCTGATCTGTTTTGGCAGAGGACTTTGGAGCCCTGGTGGCTCAGTGGTTGGACTTGATGATCTTGGAGGTCCCTTCCAACCTAAATGATTCTATGATTCTAAGAAATGTTAAAAAACCCCAGTCTTTTTGCAAGCATTTGCAAGGATGATGGTGTTTCTATGTAAATTTAGACACCAGTCCCTGGAGCTGAAGTTAGGAGATGAGTATAGTAGGCCTCTTTTGCTGCTCAGTAGAGAGTTAGAAACTCCTTCAGAGGATGAATCAACCCAGCAGCTGCTTTGAGATGCTCTTCAGAAGAACTAGTCTTTCTCCAGCAATAGTGAGAGGCTAGTATGACCATCCTTCTAGCTTGGGCAGCTCCAGCAAGGTGTCTGACTTCATATCAGATCAGTATCGCCAAAGACTTCAAGTGTTGAAGGCCAAGCTTAAAGAGGAGCTACAAACCCACATTTCCCATTTGTAATGACAGCCACTGGATCACAGAACAATAATCCCTGTTAGATCATGCAGACACTAATCCATGACGTTAGCTTCCAACAACTAATTGAGGGCAGTGAAGAGAGTGTTGCCAACTCTGCAGTGTGTCACTTTATTACACCATTGACTTCAACAAGCAATCAGAACTTCACAGCCTGCTACGTGATGCTGAAATCTCATTCCGTTGCACTTGGCAAGGATAATATATTTTTGTTTATCATGGAAGCACTGTAGAATTTATGATGTCTTTTGCTCTTCATTTTCTTGCTTTTAAAGTTCAACATTTTTAGCCAGGTTTCCTAAGGAAACAAGTCTTATGCCATCATGCTGTCTGTCAGCACCCTCCTTAACTTTTGAACCTAGGGCCAATTTCAGCTCTATTTGGCAGAGGAGTAAAGGTTTTGAAGGTATTACATTCCCACAAGTTTTGTGAAAATCAGCATCTTGGTAGATGAGAGAATATGTTATTGCTCCAGCTGAAGTCATGCAAAGGACAATTCAACACTTGTTTTTTTCTGCTTGGTGGTGGCCACCTGGCCAGTCCCCATGCAGTCAGCACTATGGAGTGCTGAACTAACCTCAGCTCGAGTCATCTTTCACCCACCTAGCAGGCAAGTGAAATGGAGAAAGAGGGTCTGGAGGTGGCTTTGGGACATTGGGAGGGATTATTTTGCCATAAGGAAGGGTGGGGAGTTGTGGTAGTGTTATGTTTCAGAAGATGAGGAGGAACTGCAAATGTTCTAATGGGACGTTCTAATGGGAGGGATTTCAGAAATAATGAAATTCTTTATTCACCAAAAAACTTCTCCTCATCCTTCTATATTTTTTTTTCTATAAATAAATGAAGAGATAATAAATATTTTGGTGACTTAAATATGGGGGTAGGAAGGAAAACCACTGAGGTAGAATGAGGTGCAAAATTCTAACACCTGTGTGCTTGTGGAAAAAAAGAAGGGAAAAAAAAAAGGTCTTTAAGAGTGTATTGAGAACAAATTCACACAATGGCCTAATGATCTGCTGGTCTATCATCCTTTCATTAGCCACAGATGGAATTAATTAGGAAACAATCCATATGGAAAATATTTCCTATTGGGTTTTGCTTATTCTTTAGCCTCCAGTAATGATCTTCAATAAGTTTTCTAACAGTGACATGTTAGGATCAGAGGAACAGCAGCACAGAACCTTTTAAATTATTAGTCTGTTCCAGTAGCTAGTCTCCAAGAGTCATCGTAATGAGATTTATCTAGGGAGGGTACAACTAATTTCCTAATGAATAACTGTAACAATCAAACCTTTGGGGACATTTCTTCTTAACCCCAAACAGTCAGCAATATGCTTGTGCCCTGCAGCAAGAGGGCTTATGTCCATAATGAATCTATATTTCAGTCATTTAGCTATGGACAGTCTTATTAAAAATATAAATGAAATAACTCTGTGTTGGGGTTAAAAAAAAGAAAAGGAGACAAAAGTGTAGGAAAGAAACTGTTACCTCTCAGTGAGCACGAGGATGGAAAAATTGGAGTTTACAGATGTGAGAAAAACACCAGCATCTAATGAAATTGCTTTTATTAGCTTAATTTGCCACATATAGCACAAATATTTAACTTGCATGAGGCATGAATTAATAAAAAAAATATGTGCTGTATCATTTAAAGTGCTATACTTGAATAAAATAATGTATATCTTTTCATATGCAGTCCTTGAAGTCACACTACATACATCTTTAATTTCTTCAATTAAGAAAAAAAAGAACAAATGGAGTTAGGTTTTAATTATTCATAGTTCATTTGAGAAAAATCTTTGTAAATGAGAGGAAGGAGAGTTGTGCTATCTATCACAACGAGAAAAAGAATAGATAGAAAATCCACTGTATGAACTATTTGACAGTACTTAAGCTCCTGCCTTCATTAGGCACTGAAGTGTAAAGAAAGCAGCATTACAGGAAGAACTAGGAGCTATGTAGGAGGCCATGTCATGGAAACTGCCCCCCAAAACACTGAACTACTTGTTGACAAGTTACCACAGTGCACATTTAGTAGAGTTCTACTGAGGGAGGTATGTGCTGGCATGTCTTGAAGCTTATTTATAATAAGATGAGAATATAAGGAAGTGCCACCTTGGATCAGACTTATGGTCCTTTCAGGCTAACTTTGTCTTTGGCAGGGGCCAAAACCAGCTGAGTCAACGAACATGTGGGAATGTTGTAGGAGGTGTGTCCAAGGAAGTCCATAATCACCATAGTTTGACTTAAACCTTGGAATATTTTTTCCTTCCAGTGTAAGTTTTTTTGTGTTGTTAAAGGGAGAGATACTTTTGTTGTCAATAAGAAAGAAAGCAAGTTCCTCTTTGGGTTTTACTGGATTATTGATCTCAAGACTGCTTTGCTGCAGTGAGTTCCACAGTCTTATCATGCATTTGGATGAAAAAATGATTACTTTCTATCAGCTTTGAATTGATTATCTTTCATTTTCATTGAATGTCTCCTTGGCAAAGGAGAACAGAGCCAGCAATCTGCCTTTTTCAGCAATTCATTATTTTATACGCTTTTATGTAGGCTTTCTAGGTCTTCTAATTTGCAAAGTCAACAATCCCAGTCTTTTCATTCTGATTTTGTGTAAGTGACCTCTGTGCTTGTCATGATTTTCAACCTGTCTGTGAACATGTAGTTTTTAATAACTTTTTTTGAGATGACAGGGCTTGATTTGGATACAATATTATAATGGCACATCATTATTTCATATACTGGCATTATGATTTTCCTTGTTATTAAATTGCATTTTCTTGTTTAATTGCAATTGCAGTCTTTGTTACATGGTCACAATTTTAACTGATCTCTTCCCTAACATAGTTTAAAGCAGTGTGTGTTGTATGTGTAACTCAATTTCCTTCAGCTTGATGCATATTCCTTTCGATTTTTCAGCAATGAACTTTATTTGCTATTGTGGTCATCAGGCTAAGATCTGTATAGTTTAAGTTTCTTTGAGAAGCCCTGAAATGGTTTCCAACCCTCACTTATGTAAATAATATATTGTCATCTGCAAATTGAGATGCTTCACTATTCATCTTTCTGCTCTGGGTGTTAATAGGTATGTTAAATAACACCAGTGACAATGTAAAATCTCAAGGCATCTGCTGTTAAATTTTTAAATTGGCCATTAAGTCTTACTTTGTTTTCTGTCTCTTAGCCATTTCTTAATTCACACTAATACTTTGCATCTGTATGACTTTCTGAGTTCAGTAGTAACATATTGTTAGCAGCCCTGTCAAAAACTTTGTGTAATCAAAGGATTCTTTTCTCCTCTACCTGCTAACTTACCAGCACATTCAAAGAATATTAATATAGTGAAGCATAGTTTTTCTCTGTGGATTTTATGCTAATTTGATATTGACTTATTGTAATTTATCAGATACCATGTTATTTTATATGCAATCATAATTCTGACACACCAGAAGGCTGTGCTGC
>NW_008588884.1:0-10210 GCF_000691845.1 Merops nubicus
GTAAGGCCCCGGGCAGGGCTGGCTGCGCGGGTGGGTTTGAGTGGTGCGGGGCACCGAGGGTTCCCTGTTGCAGAAGAGGGTTTGGAGTTCAGTTTGGGATCTAACTGAGGATGTGGTGAGGAAAACCCTAGGGCAGGAGGGTCCTGTGAGATGCCTTAAGTGCCCCTGCCACCCACCCCGGGATGCTGGCTCTGCTCGGGAGACAAATCCTGGCTGGATTCTAAGCCTAAGCAAAGCCAGCAGGAGTGTCTGCCCCCAGGGATGGTGGCCCTTGGGTTTATTCATGAAGGGGATGGTTCTTTGGGAAGGAAGGGGTCCAGCTGCGGTGTCCCATGCCACCTGCTCCTTCCATGCCTCCCCTGGCCTTGGGCAGCAGACGAGGCAGGAGCCTCCTCCCTTCCCTCTCCTGTCACCAGCTCTGCAGATGAGAGCATCCTTTTTTGGTGCGGGGCAAGGCATGGGTGTTGGAGATGGAGGCTGCAAGGAGGGAGAGGACACGCAGGGCTGGTGTCTACAGCTGCTGGCCCTACCCCTCCTCCAGGACTCACGTTTGAAGAGCGTGTGTGTGTGCATGTGGAGGAGGAGAGAGATGGTTTCTGAGCCCTTTGTGGGCTCCTCAGAAGTGCAGCTGGGGCTGTTTCCTCCCTGGCCGGGTTCCCACCAGATGGGGATGGCCGAGCGCTCGCCCTGCCCTGCTGTGGGCTGCAGAGCCCCGAGCCTGCTCCACACATGCAGCCCCGTGCTGGGCAGCTGGGATCTCCTCCAGCCCTGCCGCCTTGCTCCACAGCCTCCTACACACTTCTGCCAGGGCTGCAGGCCCTCGAAACAACAGCAAAACCCAGGAGAGCGCATCGCTGCCCTCCCCTGCCCAGGGCAGAGGGGGTGGGGCCTGGGTTGGAGCCCCTCCTGCAGCCCAGGGGGCTGTCTGGGTGTGTGCTGCCCTACGCTCTGCTGGGGAGCAGCTGTGGCCACGGGTGGGGTTTGGGGAAGGGTGGTGGGCCAGCTTTTGTGCCCCTGCCAGGGCCCTCTGAGCGTGGCTTCGTGCCACCGGGAGGGAGGTGGTCCCGTCACCTCTCGTGGCACAGAGCCACCTGTGGCTTCGTGCCACCATGGCCTGTGTTGTCCCTGCTGGATCGTGGCTGTCCCAGCCCTCCCGAATGGGACTGGCCTTTCTCTGCAGCTGGCTCCATCAGAGGTTCCAATTTTGCCCATCCTGAGGCACCCCTGCACCCCTTCCTCCCCACCCAGCACCCCGCGTGGGTCGCAGGCACCTGCGGTGAGCCCGGAGCATCTCTGACGCCGCTGTTCTTTTTCAGAAACAGACTGAACTCAAACGACCAGCCCCAGAGGATCTGCTCTTACCCTCAAGAAGAAATTTTTGGTCTTTAAGAAACCCACGGGCCAGCCTGATCCGATGGAACCTCAGGAGCAGGACGCGGTGATAAAGCACTGCCATAAATGAGACCTCGGAGCGCGGGTCTCGTGGAGAAAACGTACCTACCAGTTCTACCACAAGAACTGGGCATTTGGTGCAGAGCTCTGGGCGGCCCAGCCGAGGAGAAGGCTGAGAGCTGGCAGAGGCAAGGGCTCAGCTCCCGCCCAGGAAACGGGATGCTCTTGTTTGCTTTCCAGTGGACAGACTTTCAGATTTCATATTCATATACCGACGCCTACAGCTGCCTATACGAGCATAACAAATCTCAGACGTTGTGTAAACAAGGTCGTTGCTTAGACATTGGACTATCATGGCACAGGACTTTTTCTTTTTTTTCTTTTTTTTTTTTTTTCTCCTTAATCTGTCCGTTAAGGTGTTTGTTCTCTAAAGGTTGGTATGGCTGCAGAGATCTCTCCACCCTTTCTGGTCCTTCAGCCCTGGCAAGGATGCACTTTGCAGGCACACAAGGTAGTGTGTGTGTTAGGAAAGGTATTTAGGAAGAAAACTGCCAGTCTTGCATTGACATCCAGTGGGAGCTGAGCGAGCTGTTCATCCCTGTGGATACAGGGGTGGGTTATGGTTGTAGGCTGGATTTGGCACCGAGTGCTCCACCCTGAGCAGCTCCAGATAACCCAGGACGTGGAGTTGGGTGCCGTTTGTCCCTTGCTGGCTAGAACATTCCCCCCGCGCTCCTGGAGACTGACTGTAGGAGGCTGTTAAACCTCCGAGTCTCCCTTGAACCACGGAGAACTAGCACATCATAATTTTTCCATCCTGACCTGGAATCCTTTTCATTGTTCAGCGAGAACAAGCTGTTCTGCAGAGAACAGACGCAGCGAAAGCGCCGCGTTGCTGTGAGCGGGCCAAGCCGCTGCTGTCTCCAAGGGACCGGCGAGGCAGCAGCTCCTCTGCAGCCAGGAAGCTTCCCTCTTGCAGCCCTACAGGACAAATCCTCCTGCAGCAGCACTCGTGGCTTCAAGTGTTTGCCCCAGGCTTTTTTTTTTTTTAACTTTTTTTCCCCCCAGTTCATCTGGCAAAAGAGCAAAATAAATTTCCCGGTTCATTTTCCTCCTCCCCGGTACCTGGAGGTTTTTAACGTGCCCGTGTTGTCCTGGGTGGTTGCAGCGTGATGCAACTACTCAGAGGTTTTGTTAATATTCTTTTCTAATCAAAAAACGAGGTCCAGAAGGGAAACTCTTGAGCTGAGCAAGTCCAGCCAAATGCTGTGTCAGACCCTTCTGTCACAAACGAATCAAATCCCAGCTCAAAATTGGTTCCGTGTCTTTCCTTCGCTTTTGCTCTTGGAAGGCTCTTCCAAAACTTCACTGGTTAGAGACTTTATTTCAGTTTTCTAGTTTGAATTCGCTCGTGGCTGGTTCATTCCTGGTTTATTTTGGAGCCAACATTGTCCTTTAACTTAAATAGTTTTTGGTGTTTATCCGCTGATGTATTTATGGAGAGTAGCCGTAGCTCCTTATTTTTGCCAAGCAAACTCGGCCAAGCTTTTTCAGTAGAAGGTTTTTATTTAGTGAGAGCTTTTTCATGTGGGAGACTTTATTGTTGGTGGTAAGTGATATTTATTAGAAGGGTGGGTAGCGAGCCCCAAAGGATCGAATGCAGAGATTTACAAAAAAAAAAATCTGGTTTGAAAACAAAAAAGCTCTTTCAGAACCTCTTCCAAAGATGGTGTCTGATTTCTACCTTCCACTGGCCCTTGCTTTCCCAGTTCTTTCTGCAGCCCTGCTTTGAGAGGCCGCCTTCCTCAGCTGCTAGGAGGGGTTTTATCTGCTCAGTGCTTTCCTCTTGCCTGGGGGGACGTGCCTACATGGTGGGTGCTGGTGCCTGAGCTCCTGGGGCTCCCCGGGCACACGGTGTAGCCCCCGTGGCCACTTGGGGCTGTGGCAGGAGGTGGCCACCACCCTTAGCAGGCAGAGAGCTGGGGCCACCACCCTTAGCAGGCAGAAGGACCCTCCCCAAAAACTCTGTGAGCAGGGGTGGTGGTGACCTGGAGCACCCTGCTGTGACACCAGCCCCCCCAAATTTCTCTTTAGAAGCACTGTTGCTGGTTGGAAGCATAACCAGCAGCCAGCCCACCTCGGCCTCGTGTTGTCTGAGTCTGAAGCAAAGGCAGCCAGAGAACCCTGGGGGTTCAATCCTGCACACCCCAAAATGCCACGGGTGGCAGGAGGATCTGGGGGGGGGTCCTTGAGCTGGAGGGAGCAGATCTGGGAGCTGCGTGGCCCCAGAGTAGGAGTGTCTGTACCGTGTTACCTTCAGAGAACAAATACAGGTAGGTCCATTTACTCTCTAGTGTCTATGTACCTGCAGGTTTATTTAAGTACACATATATACAGTTCAGATATGCCATTGATTCTTTGTTGCATTAAGATGTACATGAGAAATGTACACTTTTACTAACTAGTTGCTATATAAATATGTTGGAAGTGTAGTTTGCCCATTCAAGGTGATTTTCTGTGGGGTTTTTGGCGTACACTTAAGGGCCTGTGGCTAATTGGAAGAGTGATCCCCGCTCCATCTACAGAAATGCTTAAGGACTATGGTATGAACTGGTCCCTTCAAACCATTTTTCCACGCACTAGCCAAAACGTTTTGCACTTGGATTGTATTTGGCCAGTTTTCCAGAAAAAAAAAATTGAAAAGAGAAGTCTTGTGAGCCGGAGGGAGAATTTCCCGGTGTACACAGAAAAACCAGCCTTGAGGGCTGGAAGCTGCTGAGGTTTTTGAGCTCTGTCTCCATGCATTCATACAAGCACAGCAGGAGTATTCTTTCTTTTGGGTTGGAGGAATTTTAAAAAGCAGTTCCATGCAGACTCCCCTCGGCCACGGCGACGGGGCTGGTGAGAGGGGGAGATTTGGAGAGAAAACACCCAAAAGTAACCGAGTTCCCTTTTGAACTCCTACATTCCTCATTATCTGCCTGTTTTTTTTAGTTGACTTGAAATCTCTACGCAAGTATAAGCTGAAAATTTCGGGGGGGTTTAGCTCCGTTTCCCTCCTGGATCCCTTTGGAAGCTGAGGAGCAGCAGGTGTCCTCTCCAGACAGGCTCCAGGTTTGGTGCAGGACGTTAGAAACGTGTTTGAAACCGAAAGGAATAACCCAGAGGTGGCTTGACAGTCCCAGCAGCAGCAATGCTGGTGTTCAGAGGAAATGTCAGCACAATTCTACACGCTGTGTGACTATTTATCATCATCTAATCAGAGATGACTGTCTTGACTTGAAAGGAGGGGTGGAAGATAAAGGTCGTGCAGCCGGCGCGGGTGAGGAAGGGAAATTAAATTCTTCCCCCCTGTCCTCTGCGTGTGAGCCTGGGCTTGACAGGCACGTAGAAACTGTCAGGTTTAATCCATGGGAATCTTGTTCCTGCTGTCTGTGAGGCTGCTTAGGTGAAGGGCACGATGCAGCTGCTGAATAACCCCAAACCTGCTTTGTGCCGTGCCCAGCTGGGCCCTGGGAAGGGTTCTCCTGGTGCAAGGAGCAGAGCTGCCTCCTCTGCTGTCCCCCCACCCTGAGCCTGCTGGAGCCAGCCTGTGTCTCACTTGCACAGCTCAGCCCATCCTGGAAGTCATCTGGAAGTCATCCTTTTTTCCCAATGGTTTTTTTTATTTGGAGCAGAACACTAACCAAACCCTGCTTTGCAGGCTCCCACTTCCACTTGCTGCACGTGGGGCCCGTGCTGAGGGGAGTGGCTGCAGCCCCACAGCCCTCCCTGCCCAGGGCTCGAGTGGGTCACCACGAGGTGCCACCAGCAAAAGCAGCAGCTGTGATGAGAAACCCCAGAGCTGAACCTGGAGCTGCACCATACCTGCCTGCTTCAGTTTTGCTGGTGTCCCTTGACAGGTTGGGAGGGAAAGGAGGATGTAGAAGGATCATTTTGCATTTAGGGTATTTTTTTTATTAATGAAAAGCAGCAATTTTTGGTCGCAGGTAGAAGTGTTGTGTTCTGTCTTCCCTGCAGCCCCTCTCTTAGAGACCTTACAGAGGCAACCTGATGGGAAGGTGATGTTTGGAAGCTGGGTGGCTGGGAAGCAGAAGAGAAAGGTGATTTTTGAGCACTTGGGGACACAGGAGGAAGTTAACACAGTGCTGCACCTTCCCCTCAAGTTGGTGGCATTGTAAATGCTTGTAAACTTCTCTCTCCTGCTGCCCAGATGAGTTTGGCTTCACTCTTCAAGAGTGATGCCCCTCAGCTCCTGTTGCAGTTCCTCAGCTGATCACCACCCCAGCAGCAGGGGAAGATCAGGCAACCCCCCCACTGGAGCTGGGGGGACGAGGGGTTTTCAAGCTGAACCTTTTATTTTTTTGCAAGGTTAGCTCCTGCTGTAGGGTTTGCTGGCAGTGGGCCCTGCCAGGGATGCTGGCTTGGCATGGCACAACTCAGAAGCAGAGCGAGGGAGCTCTGTTACCTAAGCAGTGATGGATTGGGTGGTTGTTATTTAGCCTGTTCCAGTGAAAAGTGCTCTGTTGGCTGACATTGGCCATATTTTGATGGCACAGTTCAAGCCACTTTTTCCCTGGACTGCTGGAGGGTGGTGTTAGGAGGCCTCTTGCTTACTGGTGCTAGTGAAGGTTGGGTTAGGAATCCATGGCATAGAAGACTTCTTGCTCCAATTGCACTTTCTCTCTGCCCCATCTGGCTCGTGGTGGTGTCATGGGTACGTGGCTGTGATTCCCCTTGCACATACTAACATTGCACTAAAAGAGAGACTTGGGGAGCAGCGTGTTGATCACCCTGTTCCTCAGCAGACCACAAAGTCAGCCTAACGGGGGTCTCTTTGTTTTGTTTTGTTTTAATTATTGTTATTTAGAAATCATGCTGGTGCTGAATGACCTGGAATTTTTTTGTTTTTTTTTTTCTTTTGGCTTGGATTTATCCAAAGGAAACTGTAACTGTAGCTGCAATGGGACCTTTCATAAGGGTGGCCGTGCAGCTGGGGAGCAGAGCGAGGGCTCTTGCTCCGTCTTTGTACCGGGGAGGTCTGGGGAGGGGGTGTTCCCAGGGGGCTTATTAATATGTTGGGTTTTGTTTTTTTTTGTTTTAAAGACCACGATTTTAGAGGGTCACCTTGGCAATCGTGTGAGGCAGGAAGTAGTTTTTACTTTGGGTAAAGGTTTTAAAGAGGAAAGAAAGAAACAAACCAGCGAAGCTGCCTGTGACTGTGGGCTGTGGCTAGGACTAGGGCTAGGGTAGCTTGTACCTGCTATGGACTTGACCTGCTCTTATTCCGAGGGCAAGAACTCCCTGTAGCAACAATGCCACTTCTGAGAAGTGAATGGCAAGTTTCCCTTCCTTTTGTATATGTGGATGTGAGGGTGGGCGAGGGGAAGAGCTTGCTTGTACAGTTTGTTGAAATGAAACCAGACATTTTTGGTTGTTCCTAAATAAAGAGCGTAAAAGACGAAGGAGAGTTGGCTGGTGATGTGGGGGGGAAGCCCAAGGGATGCCCTGTGCCTGGTGCTGATGCTGGTGATGGGGAGAGCTGCCCCGTGCAGAGGGATCTGGGAGCTGGGAACATGTTTCACAACCCTCACCTTCCATTCCACAGCCCAGCTTCCCCGTGGGGTGAGGCTGGAGCCCAGAGCTCTTTTCCAGCCTGAATGACTGTGATCCTGGGAGCCCTCCTGCAGCCTGGAGTCACCACTTGTCCCCAGAAAAGCAGGGGCAGCTGAAGCACACACCCTTACTTTACCTTTCTGAGTGAAGAGCATTATCCCCAGGGCTGCTCCGGGTTATTTTCTCCCCCTCCCACAAGCTGCAAACTCCCTGAAGCCAGAAGGAAGGAGGCACCCCTTGCAGCCCCACCAGCCAGGGAGGGGGGGACAAACCACCCACACCACCACACATGTAATACTGACACTTTTATTGTCATTTAAAGCTAGAGTGGCCTTGTAAATGTCGAGTTTCACTACTGGCCCCATAGGCAGTGGCTAGATGGGGAGGGAGCTGTGCTGCCACCAGGCCAGAGCCACGTGCTGCCTCGGTCACCTCGGGGCCCCCCTTGCCCACGGGCACAGCCAGGGATGGCTGCAGAGGGCCTCCAGGAGGGGGATCCCCAGGACTCTGGGCAGAGCAGCGACGGTGGAAGGCTGAGTGGGGGTTTTTTTTTGGGTCTCTCCTGGTGACTGCAGCTTCAGCCCTCCCCTGGGCGGCTGGCAGGGCTCGGTGGTGAAGGTGGGTGGGTGTTTGGGTCTGTTCGGGGGGGGTTGGGGGGGATTTTTTTTTCCATTTTTTTTTTTTTTTTAGTTCTCCACTGGAACACCCTTCAGCAGAGAAACTGGAAAAGCTGCCTGAAAGTAGGCCATAGCAGTGCCGTTTCCATAGAAACCAGTTCACAGCGTGCCGTGAGATCCACAAGCACTGGAGGTGCCTCCACCCGCCGAGGTGGCTACAGCCGGTTGTCCCCATTGACCCGGGTCCTGCGCAGCACCCTGCAGGGGGCAGAGACAGGGGACACAGCTCAGGCTCCACCCCTCAGAGTCAGAAGACACCCCGTGAGGACTCGGCCTGGGGCACCAGGGGCACGTGCCACGGGCTGTGGGGTGGCAGCTCCTGGGGTGGCAGCTCCTCGTCCCACCCCGCTGCCCGCAGCACCCGGCACGGTTACAGGGGAGGGTGCCAGGCAGCAGGCAAGGCTCTGGGTTAGCAGGAGGCTGTGCTGACCTGCAGACTGGATTGGTGGGAGCAGGGGGCTGAGGCTGGGGAGAGCTCTGTGAGCACTGTCCTACCTTCTCTCCCGGCTCTCCAAGTGGTCAGCCAGCTGCTCCTGGGACACACGGAAATCCTCGAAGGGCTGCTGGTAGCGGGACTCGAAGGAGCCCTCTCTGCCTCTGCTCACCAGGAGCTGGCTGGAAGCGTCCCCTGCTCTGTCCCGTAGGGCTGAGGCACTGAAGAGGTTTATTTCACCGTTCTCCTGCTCAGAGCAGGAAAAACATGATGGTAGTAAAGGGCTTGGAGTTGCAAAGTAAAGGCAGTGCTGGTGCGGGGCCCTGACTGCTCTATGAGCTGCCAGGAAGGGTGTTGGGGGGGGGGCTCCGGGTCTGTGTTGGGGTGGGGTCTCAGGGTCTGTAAGGTGCAGGTCTGTCTGTAACAATGATCACTGGCTCCCACCAGCATCATTTCAATGAAGAAATAAAAGAAATGTGTCTCTGCAGGAGCCCTGCCCTTCACTTACGCCAACACAGACAGCCCTGGGCCAGCCAGGCTCAGTGAGACTGGGCTGTAACCTCCCCAGAGTGCACCCAGGGACTGGGACAGGGCAAATCTGCCTGCTTCAGCTTCTGCTGAAGGGATTTCCAGCCAAGTCAAGCACAGCCCAGGCAGGACCCTGCACTTCCCACCCTACCAGCCCTCGCTACATCACCCCAAAGCAGCGTGGACCCCTTGGCCATCCTGCACAGGCTGGGGCCAGGCAGTGCTGCCCGCCCCTGGTCCTCAACCCTGTGGCACAGTTGCCTTCTCCTGCATGAGCCAGCCTCACCTTGCTAGGGAAAATGTCTATCTTGACAAGCAGGGAAGCCAGCTCCAGGTTCTCACTGTAGTTGTTCTTCAGGGGCACAGCTCGGAAGCCTGTGGCAGAGACAGGGCAGGTGTCAGGCGTGGCACTGGCAGTGATGGCACTGCCCTGGCAGAGACCTCGAGGGGGCTGCTGACAGGACAAGGGGCAACAGGCACAAGCCAGAATGCAGGAGGTTCCACCTGGACATGAGGAATAACTTCTTTCCTTTGAAGGTGACTGACCCTCAAACACATCGCTCAGAGAGGTCCAGAGTTCCAAACTGGCCTGGACACGATCCTGGGCACCCTGTTCTGGGTGAGATGGTCCTCAGAGGACCCCATTCTGTGTCTCTGATTCTCCAAGCCCCCTCCCTCATCTCCCCTCAGGTGGCAGCAAGCCCTGAGGGATGTTGGCAAACGGCTCCTTCCTTCCTTTGCCTCCTTAGGGATGGGACCTGGCACAGGGACAGGAGGGCCTGAGCCAGCCTGGGGCCTGGCAGCATCCTCCCGGGCAACTCAGCACCTCCCTGGCTAACGATGCAATCAGCAGACCCCCTAACACCCCCTCCCCGGGCTTCCCTGAGCCCCTGACCTGTCTTCAAGCCTTTCACCAGGAAGGTGGCCTGGGCCAGGAAGTTCTCATCGCTGAACATGTCCTCCTCATACACCACGAAGCGCAGGAAGGCGAAGTCAGGGTTGCTGACCTGGAAGTGGAACTGCTTCGGGCTCCAGAGAGGGTTCAGGCCGTTGTCCGCTGCTCACCAGACAGCTCGGTCAGGGGGTGGCCCCCGCCGTGCCCCCTCTGCCCACCACGGGGGCAGGAGGGGTCCCCGGGTGCCCCCTCCCTGCCCTTTGCCCACCCACTCACCCACGATCTCTGTTTTCTGCTTGGCGTTGTCGTACTCGGCGCCGGACACCTCCACCTCCACGAAGGGACAGACGATGCCCCTCCCGTTTTTGGGGAGGTGCCGGGCTCCCAGCACCTGGGCAGAGAGCAGGAGAGACTTGGTAAAGCTGGGAGCAAAGGGGGAAAAAAACGTGTGTTTGCTTAGCAAGGCGTTTTCTTCCCAAGCAAGGCACCCTGGCTCTGCTAACTGCAGAGAGGAGAGCCACCGACAGCCAGCCCAGCCTGCCTCTTGGAGAAACCAGCTCCCAACACCCCTGGGAGCTGCTGCGAGCACCAATTTGACTTGAAAACATAAAAAAAAAGGCAGCTGAACTGCCCCTGGTTCCTCTCCAGCTCCTGCACAGCCAGCGTTGG
>NW_008588884.1:10303-10572 GCF_000691845.1 Merops nubicus
CTGCAGAGCCACGCTGGACACCCCTGGCAAGGCTTCCCAGCCCTCCTGCCCTGGCCTGGGGATGAAGAGGAGCCACTCTGCTGCTGCTGCTCTGCCTCCTGCTCACAGCACAGCCCCTGCTCACCTCCAAGGCTTCCTTGCAGGAGGGGGGAGTTCTTCTTGGGGGAAGGAATCCCAGGTGGGGTCAAACCCCCAGCCCTGAATAAGTGTTGGCATTATGGATGATGGTCACAACCAGGCAAGAAAGCCCCTCCCGAGCGGTTTTCACC
>NW_008588884.1:10584-11783 GCF_000691845.1 Merops nubicus
ATGAGGAGATCACCACCAGGTGCCCCCACCTTCCACATTGACTTGGAGGTGGGGCAAGAAGCCATCTCTATAAGAGCTGACTCTGCTTGCAGTGGAGTTGGGCTGCTTGTTTGCACAGGGGATGTGCTGTCTGGGGTTCTGCAAGCTCCCTGATCCTTCAGAGGAAGTGGAGTTCCCAGGATGGCTGAACAAGACCATGAATTTTTATCCCTGATCACCAGGGTCCTGCCTCCTCCCAGGGCTGGTTCCTTGGCCAGCTCTCTCCCTGCTTCACACCCTTCACACTGACTGAGTGCTTTGTTCCTCCCATTACTGACAATATCCTTCTCCATCAGGCAAGGGGTCAGCAGAAGATTGACGCCAAGCAGGCTGTGTCACCCTGACACGTGCTGGTTGTAGCTGTAGCCTGAGGTCCAGGAAGCATTTAGAAACTAGGGATTTGTTTTAGACAGTGGCTATGGGGTTGATGGTGCAGATGGGAGATGATGGGGTGTCCTCCCTGTGCAGTGGTGGCATCACCCCCAAGCAGAGGAGCCTCAGAGGAGCTGCAGGGTGTGCATGCTGTCAGAAACCTGTGGGCACCTGCAGGCAGGATCTCTGCTGCCTCCTCCCCAAGGTCTGCTGGAGATGAAGGGATCTACAGAGGACACTGCTGACCCACAGCTAAAGGGACACCTTGGCTCCAGGACCAATGGATGGTCCTGCACAGGCTGGTGGGACAGCCACCAGTCCCAGCCTGAGAGCCACCTGAGCGGGCACAGCCATGTCCCACCCATCCCTCCAGGAACTTGGTCTGGCAAGGTGTCCCACGGCCCTGCAGAGCCCCTGCCATGCAGCTCTGTGAGCAGTCCAGCCCAGGTCCCACCAGCCATAAAGAAAAAGCTTCAAGAAGCATCCACAGTCCATCCTCTGGTACCCCCTCTCCAGCATCCCCCTGTCCCCTCATCACTGGAGATCACAGACTGGTTTGGGTGGGAAGGGACCTCTGAAGCCCATCCCGTGCAACCCCCTGCAGGGAGCAGGGACATCCCCAGCTAGAGCAGGGTGCTCAGAGCCACATCCAACCTCCCCTGGGATGGTTCCAGGGATGGGGCAGCGACCACCTCTCTGGGCAGCCTGGGCCAGGGGCTCAGCACCCTCAGTGTCAAACATTTCTTCCTTTCTAGTCTAGCTCTCCCTCTTTCAGTTTAAAACCACCA
>NW_008588885.1:0-1969 GCF_000691845.1 Merops nubicus
TCGGCGAGGAGCGCTACTGACGGGACCTGGCGCCGACAGTAAACGCCAAGCGATGGGGCCTCATCCCCTCCTCGGGGCAGGAGAAACTTCGGGACCCCAGAGACCACCTCCCGTGCTGGGGAGCTCCCACAACGCGGCCAGCACAAGACGTGCCACACAAGCCACGTTTTTGGGTTTACCACAGCTTTTTTTTCCTTGTCTTTGTGAGTCCTCTGCAGTGGGACGTGGACCCTCCCCGGGAGCAGGCGGCCTGCAGGGAGCTGGGCTCACCGAGCTGGTGCCTCCCAGGGGCACAGCACCCTGCACTTCCACCAGGCCGGGTTAGTCCTGGCTGTGACACGGGGATCTGCCCTTCTGGGTCAGACGTGCATCCCCAGAGGCTGGCACAGCACGCTGGGCTTTGGGCTTTGGGCTGCAGCCCAGAGAAGGAAACCTTTTCCAGCCTAATCCATTCAGAACAGATGGAAAATAACTACAGGTGGCAGGCACCAGTACTGCTTGAAATTCTTAAAATAAAAATGGCTGGTAGGATTGTTTTAATAACCCTTAACAGTCCATCTCAGAGCATCTGTATGGGTTAGCAGTATTTAGGGTTTGTTACAGGAATCATGGATTATGTGACTTTTTAAACATTTGGGATTTTCACAGAATGCCAAAAAAATGCTAGTTTCCTACCAAAGCCAAAATTTTATTGCTAATCTTTTGGCAGAAAGGATATCAGCTGGGCTTTTTGCATGCATGGTCCATGAAAACACCAACATTTCTAAGTGCTGTTAGCTTTTTTATTTTTAAAAAAAAAAAAGTCCAGGTTATTTGAGTAGGAAATGAAAGGGCTTATGAGCTAGATAGTTTTAATTCCTCCTTTAAGAGATGAAGCAGAAGTACTGCAAGTTACACACTTTCCCCTCTTGTGGTTTTGCAGCAGGAAACTATGCTGAGGAGAAAAAAAGTGTGCTCTGACTCCCCTGGAGGAGGACCTGCACCACCTGCAGCTGCTCTGGAGGAGGAGAACAATACTTCTGTGAAGTCAAATGTCCACATCAAAACATCCCAGAGAAGAATCTCAGCCCTGAGCACTAGGTAAGCAATCATCTGTGAGAACCCAATGGCAAATGACTCCTTGGCTGGGCTGGCACTTACCCAGGCAGTGGTCCAAGGCTCTGGTGTCACTGAAAGCACTGCTGCTGAACACCAGGGATGGTTCTGCTGCACCTGAAGAACAGCAGGAGCAGGTCAATGCACAGCACTGCTTCTCCACAGCCCTGCAAAACTTACCCCAAAATGAAGCCTGGTTCAGTGCAGCAGCACCCAGCAGCATCATCACAGACATCTTCCCTGCACACAGGAAACCCATGAAGTAAAATCATGTCTGAGTGCCTCAAAACAACCCCTAAACTCACCTGACAGGAGGAGGGGTGAGCAGGCAGCCTCTGACTCCCAGGGGGCTGCACGCTGCTCTCGGGGATCCCCTGTGGGCTTGGCTCACCCAGGTGTTTCCAGGAAGCCTTGAGCTGACCTCAGGTGACTCCCTGCCTTGCTGTGCCTGTCCTCACAGGACTCACAGTTCACAGGCAGTGTGAGTTGGCCCCCCTGCTGTATTTTGGTGCCCACTGGGCTGCAATACCTCTGCTTCTTACAGCCTCTGGGGTGGCAGCAAAGCCTAACGATGGCCCTTGCACAGAGGGAGGCCTGAAGCACAAGGTTCTGCTGAGGCAGTTGTCTGAGAGTGAGAAATCTGGGGAACCCAGATACCGCAGCTACTCCTGCCTGTGGGCAGCATCACTCCAGCACCACCCTGGGGGTCTGCAGAGCAAACTGGAGCAGGGAATTTAATCATGGGTCCTCCAGCTGTTGGCTCCTGTGGCACTGTACAGCCAGTCCCCGAGGGAGCTGCTGGTGGGGGCAGGCACAGCCCTGGCAAGGCACAGGACACGACAGCACACATCTCAGCTGTCACCCACGGGCTGGG
>NW_008588885.1:2000-4670 GCF_000691845.1 Merops nubicus
ACTTGGCTGGCACTTGTGCTTTGTGGTCTTCTTCCTCACAGAGGTTGCTTTTGCAGAGTCTTTTCAATAAAATAAAGATCTTTCTAACACAACTGAGCTGCCATGAAACCTGCAGTGCAGCTTATTGAGCTGCCACGCAGGTCGTGTTACAGGGTTGATCTTTCTGTGCAGCCCGAGGTTGTATTTACTGCCCCCTCTGGGTTCTGGCTGGGAAGGAGGAAGGCAGCTGAGCAGATGCACAACTCCTCCTGTTGGCAGAGCTGCTCCCCATGACTGGCAGCAAGACACAGAAGTGGTTTTGTCAGTGAGTGACTCTCAGAAACACTGTGTGCCCAGCAGGGCAGGCACCCTGCTGTACAGACAGGGGCAGGAGGGAGGACAGCTCTGTGGGGAATGTTGTCCATGTGCAGATCCAGGAAGAGAGCATTAGAGGAACTTTGCAGCCCATCTGCCACCTCACCCCCAGCTTTTGCTATTTCCCAAGCTGCAAATACTCAGGTTTTTACTTTCTTCCTTGTCAGTGCACCTTTGTCTTCAGTCTTCCCACAAAATGACTCCTGTAAGCTGTGATTTTGGCTGTGGCACGTGTAAAGAGGTGGGCAGCAAGCTGGTGTTGTGCTAAGGTGTGAGGCAGGTGGCTGCAGCACTGCTTTGCCCACAGACTGCAGGGAAACCTGGCAGTCCCATTTTGGTGGGGTGCCAATGACTGGGCCAGCCTGCAGAGTAGCCAGAGAACACTTGCAGAATGGGCAGGGAGGCACGTGATGGAAAGCTGACTCAAAGCCACCATGGTCCTGCATTTGTCCCCTAACTGCAACATCCTCACCAAGCCTTCTCTGCTTTAGCACCCGAGACACAACGTGAGAACCAAAAGGCAACATCTTCACACAGCAAGCCTGCAAACAGAACAAAATGGGTAAGTAAGTTACCTGAAAATCTCCACAGCAATCTATCCCTTCCAGATAAACACCTGCAGAGCACGACAGACAGGTTTTCTTGCTGTCAGGAAATTAAGTCCTTTATCAAGGTATAAATCAAAATACCAGCTTACAAATCTTCATCAAAAAAAATGTTGCTGGAGGTTATGTTTCTCTGTTTCTTTTCCACAGTTTACTAACCTTGGATTTTCCTGCTCTTTTAGATTTGTCTGAAAGTAAGTCAAAAACTGAACTCAAGTATATAAACGAGTCTTTAAATCTTGAAAACAATACTGTGAAATTGTTAAAGCTGCTTTCACTGGCTGGGTATTACATTCACTTGAATCTGTTCCATATTATTACACAGCTCTGTAAGGCTCTCAGATTTGTTACAGCTACTCT
The DNA here is from genome assembly GCF_000691845.1 of Merops nubicus. Lineage (NCBI taxonomy): Eukaryota > Metazoa > Chordata > Aves > Coraciiformes > Meropidae > Merops > Merops nubicus. Next base: position 3,320 of record NW_008588885.1, read on the forward strand.
TGCACTTCAAAGCATGTGAGGGTCTGTCCTGCCAGCTGGGTTGTCCACCTGTAACTGACACCCACCCCTCCCCAGCTTATAGGGGTTGGGAAAGTGCCCAGCAGGAGGCTGAGCTATCTGCAACAAGTGTTTCATGTCTACACTTCTTAATGTCACAGTCTGAGCTTTGTGAAATTCAGCTTTGCTGCAGAATTACTCAAGTGCATGGCCTTGCCCTTTGAGACAAACACATTAACTGTGCTGCTGTGGATTGTGTGGTGCTGGGCAGTCTGCTTTTGCTTTCTTCCAGATCTATGACACCAAAGCATTCACTGAAAGAAGACAGTATGATACTCTCTGCATTAAGTGACATTCTACCAGGCAAGCCAGGATGGAGTCCTGTTAATTCTCACCTCCCTTATGTTGTTTCTGGTCAAATGGTTTAGAAATCCCAATAAGAAAGAAGGATAATATTTTGTATGGCTTTGTCAAATATTTTGAATATAGTTTGTGCAAAGGTCAAGCATGTGATCAACAAGTGATAAGCAATGTTTAATAACATACCATTTAAAATGAGTTTTGGCAGTCTGAAAGTGCTGCTTTTCCAAAGGCTCACACAGTCATACACTGAATTCAGGGACAGGTACACTGTGAATTCTGTGGTAAATGGAGGCCTCAGGCAGCACAGAGGCCAAGCAACAACTGAGAAGAGGCACCTGTAGAGAAGAGTAGCTGTAAATATTGCAGAAGGACCAGACAACTTAACTTACCTTGAATATGGCATTCATGGTGACCCTAGCAGCTGGTCTCCTGGCCTTGGCTCCCTTGAAGTGAAGGCTCAGGGTCCATGTCTCCTGCAGGCCTGGAGGACTGTTTACCAGCCCCTGCAGAGATGTTTTGGGGACAGCTGGCTCTCCTCAGCTGCCCAGAGTCCACTGGGGGACCCTGAAGCCCACGGACAGGCTCCTCTGCTCTCCTTTGCAGCTGCAGCCCAGCCCCAGGGCAGCACACTGGAGCAGATTCACTCCAGCCTCTGTCACTGCTCCCTGGGATTTAGGAGTGATGGCCTGTGAGGCAGCAGCAGCCTGGGTACAGTCTCTGTCACAGGACATTTAAACACAGCCAGTGCCCCCCCTTAGGATCACTGTTAAACACACCCCTCCTGAGCCTGGGCAACATTTGTTGTCTTCCAAGATTCTCAGGTCAGCTCTGCCAAAGCTGCCTTAAATCCCATTTGTCCCCAGCAAATCAGGAAGGCTCCAGAGCAGAGTAAACAAATAAAGCTTTGGAGGAGAGCAGAGGAGGGGCTGCTGTACATTAACAGCAGTGCCTGGATTCCCCCCCTGCTCATGGCTTTGCATTCCCGCTGATC
>NW_008588885.1:4701-9401 GCF_000691845.1 Merops nubicus
TGAGGCTGGAGGATAAATGATCTGATGCCCCAGACACCTGAGATAAACTCTGAAAAAAAAAAAAAGACTCTGAGCTGTGCTCAGTCAAGAGCTGTGCTTGATACCTCTTTAAAAGGGAATCACAAGTCACCAGCATTTTCTTGAGGAGGGAGGCAGAGGGGTAGGGGAATGAGCAACAAAACCTCCCGCAGCTGCTGCCGAGAGCGGCCCATGGGGAGGGGGGCGGCTCCTCTGCCCCTCGGGGCACCCCTGCTCGCTCAGCGGCACCAGGAACAAGCCCTGCCCCTCTGGAGCACTCCCTGGCAGGCAGCAGCTCCTCTCCACGCCCCGGGGCTGTCAGCCTGCGAGGAGCTGTGCCTGACCTGGCAACGTTTCCAACCAGTGTCGTTAGTATTCCAAAGCTGATCTGAACCACGGGTGATACTCAGCAGCACACGCTGAGCCCCGATGAAGAGTGGTTGCTACGGTAACCACTGAAAAGCCTGCTTTAAAATAATTGCCACATAATCAAAAGTCAGAATAATTTCCTGCTGTTAAATTACAACAGCTCCTCAGAGGTCATTAAGAACATTCGTTAATCGTTAAGGTAGAGAAATGCTTGTGGTCCCTCTCAGCAGACAGAGGAGGAATTCTCTCTGGGATATTGGCTTTGTAAATCTGGGGTCACAGCACCAAAACAGAATCAGCCCCTGCAGCCATCCCAGAGATCAGAGTCTGCAGTTACCTGGTTCTCATACCACGTCACCAGGGCTGACATCCCCACCTTCTGAAGCATCACAACTTGTGACTTCCCCTCCTTCACAGGGGTTCAGCTTCAAGGACAAACACAACAGCACAGCTGAAATGAGGTAAATGGAGAATGCCCAAGGCACAGTGGGAAGGGCCAGGAGCATTCTGTTCTAACTCACTTTTTCCTGCATTTAAGAGGACAGGTTCTTCACTAGAGGCACAAACAGCTCAGCAAAAACCTTTTTGCTGTTTCCAAATAAATTGCCTGAAGACTCAAAGCCATTTCAGGTTTTGGGATAAAAATAAAACTAAATAAAACAACCTTGTTTTTTTTTTTCTTCCTTTCAGAAAGCTTGGTGTATTTGGTCTGGCTGGGATGGAGTTAACTTTCCCCATGGCAGCCCTCCTAGTGCTGTGCTTTGTATCTAGAGCAGGGCAGAAAGCACACCAGTGTCCTGGCTGCTGCTGAGCAGGGCTGGCACTGCTGGCTGAGGGCAGGGAGTGGCAGAGGGGCTTGGTGGGCACCTGGTGGCCAGCCAAGATTAACCCTCCACACCTGGGATCACTACATTCCGAAATCTGGCTTCTGTTTCCATAACTACAGCTAATGCTCTGGGTGTGCTTTGGGCCTGACCTTCCCTGCGCAGCGTTTAGCCACAGGAGTTTATTTTCCATCTTTCCTGGCACAGCAGCCAGCCGTGTCATCTGCACTGAGAGGAGTCCTGTGGCAGCTCCCATCTCTCCTGCAGATGACAGCTGGTTTGGAGCCAGCAGTTTGGTCTGGGCACTCCTGTGAACCTGCTCAAGTTGCACCATAACTGTTTCAGAATGCCCTCTGGGTAAGCCACGGGTCCCAAAGGAGGCAGAGACCTGTGGAGCAAGACAACCAGGGGAAACAAGACTGCCATATCCTAAGGGCTAAGCACACAAGGGATGTCACATCACCCCTAAAAATATAGAGTATTTGAAAATGAGGCACTGCATGTCATTTGAACAGTGCCAAAAAATGATGTGGTTTTGCTTTCCTTGTTTCTAATGAGAACTCTTTGTACCTTTCTCAGTCTCGTTGTGATGTTAACACCAGTATTACTCATGTAAGGGCAACACTTGGCAAAAGTGACAAAAAGGGCACCTCCCTGGAAGAAGGAAGCCTCTTTTCACCCACACCCCAAGGACTGAGTGCAGCCCTTGTCAGCAAGGAGAAGCGTGGCTGCTGACAGCACCAGGGGGCAGCCCCAGGACCACCACCCCCAGCTGCAGAGACAAGGCAGGTTCAAGGGCCACAGAATCACAGAACATTAGGGGCTGGAAGGGACCTTGAAAGATCATCTAGTCCAACCCCCTTGCTCGAGCAGGGTCACCTAGAGCAGGTCACACAGGAACATGTCCAGGTGGGTTTGGAATGTGTCCAGAGGAGACTCCACAACCTCTCTGGGCAGCCTCCTCCAGTGCTCTGTGTCAACCTCACTGTGAAAAAGTTTTTCCTTATGTTTACCCAAAGCCTCCTATGATCCAGCTTGTACCCACTGCCCCTTGTGCTGTCAGTGGGTGTCACTGAGAAGAGCCTGGCTCCATCCTCCCAGCACTTGCCCTTTACATATTTATAGACATTAATGAGGTCACCCCTCAGTCTCCTTTTCTCCAGTGCTCAGCCCCTCCTTCCATGTTCTATGTACTTCCTTCTTCCCCTTAAGTTTATTCACTGGCTCCCTGCCCAGCCAGGCAGGTCTCCTAGCTCTCTTACTTCATTTCTTACTCTTTGGGATGCTCTGATCTCGAGCCTGGAGAAAAAGGCACTTGAATATCAGCCAGCTTGTTTGGGGAGGCTTTGCCATCTAGAGCTCTGTGCCATGGGACTTTTCAAGCAGGTCCCTGAAGTTAGCCCTTCTGAAGCCCAGGGCAGCAGTCCTGCTCGTGGCCCTGTGCAGTGCTGCTCTCCTTGTCAGCTCCCCCTCACCTGCATCACAATGTTACAGCCAATGCCCTGGGGCAGGCATTGGACTGTGCCTGCCCAGCAAACGTCCCCCAGGACAACCAGAGCCTGTGACTGTGAGGAGGCTACTCCCAGCTGCTTGTAAAAGGCCTCCTCAGCATCCTCATCCTGATCTGGTGGCCTGCAGTAAACACCCACAATGTCTCCCACACTAGTCTCCCCCTTAATCCTTACCCACGAGCTTTCCACTCGCTCTCCATGGGGACAGCTCAGCACATTCCAGCCACTCTCACATAAAGAGCAACTCCACCACCCCACCTGGCCAGCCTGTCCTTCCTAAAAAGGACACAGCACCCACGACAGGGTCCCAGTCGTGTGAGCTGTCCCACCATGTCTCAGGAACTGCAAGGAGCTCGTGGGGGTGAGACAGCATACGGGTCTCTAGCTCATCCTGTCTGTCCCCCAAATTCATGAGTTAGTGCAGAGACACCTCAGAGGTCTAATACTAGAGCACTGCCCCACTGGTACAACCCCTTCCCACTCTGAGTCTAGTTTAAAGCCCTGCCAATGAGCCCTGCTAACTCCTGCCCCCAAATCCTTTTCCCCATCTGGGACAGATGTATCCTACCTGTCCCACCTGTTGCCAGCAGACCAGGTGCCATATAAACTTCCCCATGATCAAAGAATCCAAAATTCCAATGGTGGCACCAGTCTCTGAGGTGAGTTTTCCACCCTCTTTCAGTTTTTCCATAGCACTTGAGGGACTGATGAAACCACCACCTGAGCAGCCAGGCATTGAACTAATCACCCCAGTGCCTTGGAGTCCTTCCTGAGTGCCTTTGGACTGCTCTCTACAACCTCATCACCACCTGCCTGACAACTAACAAAGGGCAATGGTCAGAGGGCTGCACCAGAGCAGTGACCTTCCTTTGAACATCCCTAACCCCAGCCCCAGGGAGGCAGCAGACCTCCCTGTGGGATGGGTCTGGTTGACAAACAGGCCCCCCTGTTCCCCTCGGAAGAGTCACCCACTACAATTACCCTCTGTTTGTTCTTAATTGAAGAAGAAGACATAAGGATCAGCCAGGGAAGCACAAGACCAGCAAGGTACACAGCCAGGCATGGGCACACCTACAGCATAGTTCAGGCAGGGACCTGAGCCTAAATTCAGCTCCTGAGCCAAAGGAGATCCCCAACAAGGTTTCCCACAGCTCCTTTCCCAGCACCAAGGTCCGTGGTGACATGTTGGCCATGCCAGGGCTGGCCACTGGCACAGGCAGCCAAATGCCCACGGCAGTGGTAAAGCCTGAGGCACTTCTGGTCTGACACCAGCCGTGCACATCAACCCACAGCTACTGACCTGATTTCAAAGGGCTGCCTTTGAGAAGTGCCACGAAAAGTGGTGGCTGTGGCCAGCCATTTGAAGGGGAGTGTTGAGAGGGTGGCTACTTCTCTTCATCACAGCCAGGAGATGTTTTCTGGGCTCTTCTGATCTGCTAGCAAACCTGGAGAGTACAGAGAGATATAACTGGTCAGGAGGTACCACAGGAACAATTCTTCACTCATGAGGATAGAAATCATGGTGAAAAAGCTCCTTCTCCCACCTGCAATGGCAGGCACTGCAGAGCTCACTGTGCCACAGTCCAGCACCACATCTAAATGGGCTTTTTATAAGGTAACATCAATCACAAAGAAGGATTAAAGGAAATAATGCTTTTGAATTAAAACAAAATAAAACAAAAAGCCCAAAACAACAACAACAACAAAACCACAACAAATAAAAAAGTTTCTTACCTTGCAAATATGTGGGATAAACTTGACAGTGACCTTCTTAAGTTCCTGTTAGAACTGTCAGCTCGCATTTTGCTCTTCAGGTTCCTGTTCTCAAGTGCTCCGGTTCTCCAGTGGGCAGCATGAGATCAGTCGGAAGGTGTTTTTCGAAGGCTTCTGCTATTAGAGCCGCCTGAGTTGTCAAAAGGCGCCAAAGGTCAAGGGCCGCGCCCGGAGCACCGCGCCGTGCAAATGATGTCTGTAACCT
>NW_008588886.1:0-37628 GCF_000691845.1 Merops nubicus
GGCCGAGCCCGAGGCGCTGCAGTCGCTGCGGCGCTCCACGCGGCATAGCTCCAACTGCGACCGGCTCTCGGAGAGCAGCGCCTCCCCCCAGCCCAAGCGCCGGCACCTCGACACCCCCGCCTCCATGCCAAAGCTCTTCTTGCACCTGGAGAAAAGTAGGCCTTGCTCTTCAAATTACTGCTCGAAGCAAGTTTTCAAGTCTTGCCCCCTTTCATGTCATCTGGACTGTGAACTGGATGGTGGAAGTAGGAATTAATTACTTTTGGTATCGAGCATTTGTCTCTGTGGCTTATACCAAAGAGAGAAATACAAAGCAGTATTCTCAGTACTCTGGTACTGTATTTCTCAACAGAATTCAAGGAGCTGCTTTTCTGTGAGCCTGCTTTAGGATAGCATTTATTTAGTTCCAGTGTTTAAGCACTTCAGCTGCGGGCTTTTGTTATGTTTAATGGCTTATAGTTCCATAAAATACAGAATAAAACTTATTTCTGATTTCTTTTGTTTTGTTTTTTCCTTCCATTTTGAAGAAACCCCTGTCCATAGTGGATCATCTTCCCCTATAACTTTGACTCCTAGCAAAGAGGGGAGTGCAGTTTTTACTGGCTTTGAAGGTAGAAGAAACAATGAATTGAATGAGGTAACAGGTTTTGGTTTTTTTATGTTGCTGTCTTAGATTCAATGATTAAAGGTTTCGTGACCTCTGAGTAGGGCTATGTAAGAAAGTTTTGATAGTATTACTTTTTTTGCCTTTCATTTTGAAATTCTACACAGATTAAATTATTTACGGTGCTACAAAGATTTGATAACCAGCATTTTCATGTCTTGCATTTAGGTTTTGTCCTGGAAGTTGATGCCAGACAATTATCCACCAAGTGATCAACCACCACCTCCCTCATATATCTATGGATCTCAACACTTGCTACGGATGTTTGGTAAACTGATGGAAAACTGCTGAATCAAAATTGCTTGTTTGGTTTTGTTCAGTTTTACTCTTTTCTGTGACTGTATCCATGTACTTTCCTGTTTATCAGTTTTAGTTTTATTCTCAGAGAAGTGTTCATTTTAATTTGCTTAAAGCTCTTAGGCTGTTCATAACCTTGCTTATCTCTTAGTGGCTTGGTAAGCCTCTATTGAACGAAAGTGAGCAAGCATTGCTTCAGTACACTGAGACATCATTAAACCAAGCAGCATTCCCTTTCTCGCCGTGCTGCCTCTTAGTAAGATTTTGAAAGCTCAGTGAGTAACTTGCAAAGTAAAGTGGAGGCTGCATGGAGGAGGAAGTTTTATATTCTTCTTTTCTGTATACTAGATAAAAGTAATTAGAAGTTGCTTTTAAAAGAACAGGTGTAAACATTTTTTTCTTATTCACAGTAAAACTACCAGAAATACTGGGGAAGATGAGCCTTCCTGAGAAAAACCTAAAGGCTTTAGTGAAACACTTTGAAATGTTCCTGAGGTAATGTGACACAATGTACCACAGCAGTGTTTGTGTTGTTATGTAAATCTAAGTGTCCTGAAATTGCAAGGAATTTTTAAGAGAAGATATTAATTTGCTATAACTGCAAGAGTATGATAAAATTAATGTAAGATTTAAATAATAACAATATGAATAAAGATTACTAGATTTTTTGATTCTGTAATTCAAAGGAACACAAACTTTCTACTTAAAGTTTTGATTAATACAGTGTTAGAAAACCGAATCAGAAAAAATTGTTTGCTACTGTGTAGAGAATGACAAGTCTAACTTGGTTAAAAAGCATATTTTATGAAGTAATATAAATTGCATTGTTATTTTTGTGAGAATAATCTGAGAGTTTTGATGTTACATTGATACTAGCAGGGGCAGAAACCTGTGGTTTAGGACATGTTTTTAATTATGGTAGGTTTGGGGTTCTTTTTTAAAGGAAAGTGTGTCCTAATTGAGCTTTAAACAAAAAGACTTCTCTTTTATGTAATGTAGTGGCTTGTAGAGGAACCCAAGCTCTTTCTGACCATGTTAGCTCCATGGCTGGAATCAGTGTGGTCATACCTGCACCATGAGCAGCTTGCTTTGTCAGGTACTCTAGTTAATATCTGTGCATGACATTGTAGTGATAGTTAGATATCTCGTGTGGTACTGTATCATGCAGCATCAATACAATGGAAAATTTGCCATGGAATATTCACAGGAGAAAGTGTTGGAAATGGTAAACATCTGAAAGAAATGTGGAACTGTTAATTAAATTTTGGTCAAAGGCTCTTCAATAGCCACATACTGAAAGCGTGGTGTGGCACTACCATATCCAAACTCCTGCTGGAGATCAGGGAGATGAAAGCTTTAGAATGCTTTTGCTTTGATTGTTTATAGAAAATGAAAGTTTTTTCAAATGTCAAAGTTTCTGCAATGCAGTTTTTTTCTTGAAACTTAATTTTTTTACATTTTACTAATGCTCTGTTCCATTTGTCTTTTGTCAGATCCGTATTAGAATTCAAAGTACCTTTGAAGTTAAACAGGACAGCGTTAGTGCTTATTGTTGGAAACCAATTTTTGCTCAGAGTGAATCTTTAGGGTGTTTAACTTGCTGTGGATCAAATTAGTTTTTATCAGACCCTTGCCTGTTCGGGTTCTTCTGTGTTGGTCAGAGGAGATCTCTGCTCTTTAGCTTCTTAAATGCTGTTTCTTCAAGCCCATTCTATGGATGGGCTGTGGTAGAGTAGAATAGAGGGAAGGAGGAAACATGTCTTCCACCCTCCACAAAATCAGGGACATGATTAAACTGAAAGCTTTAGTGGTGGTATCCATATGTGTCTTTTTTTTCCGTCAGACCATCTCTTTGAAAGGTATAGTCATCCATAAATAGAAATTACAAAAAAAAAAAAAAGGCAGAAGAAATTTGGCATTGGCATTTTTAGGTCAGATAGAAGCATGCTTTTGAAGCAAATCTCTCTGTAGTTCCCACTTGCCCTGCTTTGTGCTGTGTTGTAGAGTGCTCTGAGTATGCAAGCAGGAGTCCTTTTGGAAAACACTTAACCAGAAGCGTGCTTCAGTACCAGGGGCATTCAGTCCTCGAGTCTAGTCTACAGCTGAACCAAAATGAGTCCCCCAAGGCAAGCATAGTGTGGCTATTACAGACCTTATGCAACAGAGTATTTGAAGGCTGTGTGGTTTTTTTGAAGTGCTTTTAAGCCAGTGGTCTTTATCTTTGCTAATGGCTGTTCTCAATGTTTCTCTTCTATGCTGAAACATTGATTTCTGTGGTTTTGTCAGAACTGGCCAATGAGAGCCTTCCCGAAAAAGCTTTCAGGTTACAGTTACTGCGGTAGGAAGTATTTGATCTTAGGAGCTTTGTCATAAGTAGTCATCTTAGACTAGTTTTCTTGTCAGATATGCTACTGTGTATTTAAATAGATAACATAGAAACAAATGCAAATTATTAGACTTTTTTTTTTTTCAAACACACATTCATGAGGCTTTAGGACATCTTTCATTTTGGTTTTTCTTTTAGTCCCATATGTCATTGAAAGTGGTCAAACAATTACGTTTCCTGGAAACTTGTTCAGACTTGATATTTATCATAGAAGTGCTTTTGCATTATCTGTTTCTCATCTTGAGAAAACTTGAGGCTGAGGTGACATCTTGTACTAGTTCTTCAATTTTCACATTCTGTCTTTTCCTTTTTGGGAATGAAAGGATTAGTGGATGTTTATTAAAAATTTTGTTCCGGCTTACCTTTTGAAAGGTAAGAACTGTCCTACACAGTCTGTGTGTGTTAGATGATAGCAACCGATCTACTTCAGACTGCCTAACTTCTGTTAGTGAGTTCCTCTTGAGTGACAAGCTGAAGTACTCTCTCCTTTATTTTTCTAATAGCAGACAAGGGATTAAAACAGTTTGCATTAGTGAAATGGTTTCTGAATCTTCATTGAACTCTAGGAAGAATAGTCCAAGCATAAGTAGTTTATGTATTTTTAAATAAAACTTTCATATGATACACAACTGACTTAGTTCTGGCATGGATATTGGTGTAATTTTGTATTATGAATTTATAGCTAAAATTTACAGTTTCATATAACATTTGCACTATTAATCTTATGTGGGATGAGAAACTGAGTAACACTTTGTCTAGAAGCTTATTTTATTAGTTTACTCAGTACTTGATAGATGTACTACATTCACTTGGAGATGTTACATGGGTAATATTTTTCAGTCGTGCCCTCAGCTTGCTGCTAGACAAGATTGATCTCAGTTTCCCCAACAACATATATTTTTAAGGGCTATATGTAATACATCTTTTTTGAATTTCATATTAAGTAGAAGCTGTACCCTTTGTGCTTAGTGCAGCTTTCTACAAGTATTCATGATGAAAATTTTTTCATGGAGAATGTGAAAATCAAATTCTCAATTGGCAGAATTTGCAGAAGTAAAGAAAATCAGTTTATCAAATTAAGTATAAAACTCTTAGTCTTCACTTCAAATTATTTAGCTCTGAAGTAATCTGTAATGCTTGCAGAAGAATAACAGTCTGAAATGGACATTAGTGACAGACTTGCCAGTTGGCTTCACTGAATTTCACTTGGTTTGAATTTAGTCTTCAGGAGCAACTGGTGGTAGCTAACAGAGTGACTGGTGCTTACTAACTTGGTAATCTTACTAGCAAAGGACCCCTGATTAAATCTTGCTTACAAATTGTTTATAATATACACGTATAACTTAATTAATATAATAATAATGATATAATATAATTTTCTAATATACTTTTCCAGATGAGACCAGTATGTGGTATTTCAGTTTATGGAAAACTACATTCTTAATGGTCAAAGGCTTTGATTTTGTTAAAAACCCACTGATACTTCAAACCTGGTATATTCTGTAAGTTGTCCTTTTCATTTTAGATATCAAATTGTTCCTCATATTTTACACCATGCTTGTAGCATGCCACTCTGCTCCATGGGTAGAATAGTATTTTAGTACTGTTGAGTATTTTGAGAAGGAAGCCAAATCAGAATGTGACCAAATCAGAGTGCTATGATAATAAAATGTGTATGTAGAAAGATGAAAAGTTGCTTGCAGTAACTTTTTAAGACCTAGATTTCTGGTTCTGATAGCACAACATCTTTTGTGTAGTGATTTTATTACCTGTAATTGCAGTGGTGAATTATGACCACTAGTCTGTGCTAATGTGCAGTTAATGAGATGTTACTAGTGGCTTTCTGAGAATGAAAAACTGGACCACTGCACATGGTGAATGACTAGAAAACATCCTAATTTAAGTTGCTTGTGATGGAGTTCTTGTTCGTTGTGAATAAAGTTGCAAGAAAGCAAGAATCACTTTTTGAAAGATCTCAAAGGATGTGATTTTGCTGCTGTTTCTTATATTGATTAGGGCTTTTTGCTTTTTTAATTGCCTCTCAGTTTTGGGATTAACCAGTTACTTGACAAGAAGTATCTATGCTGCATAGCAGTTATGATATACTAGAAAACCTTAATTGGAGCGTAAATGTGAGAAAATCCAGGTTCTGAGTGTCAGGGGACAGGTGTGGATTTAGAAGCACAAAAAAATTAAAGGAACTTTTTTTAACTTTAGAAATGCTTTGAAATGGAGGAATTCTACTTTCACAGTGAATGTATATGCCTCATTTTAGGGCATTATTACTGTTATATTTGGGCTTTGTTGTATTCATTGAATGGGTAGGAAGGTAAGTGCTGTTCTGGGTCCTCTCAAACTTCTGTCACTTTTATGTTGAATGCTTCCTAGTCAGTGAGTGCCTGGCATTGTACAGGTTCTTGTTTTCACTAAGCTTTTGTTTGGTTGGTCTGCAGTATCTTGTCCTGTGTGTATTTTTCTTGACTAAGAAAAATACTTCCTTGAAGCTGCACCATGTGGATTGCTTCGCTTCCTTCTGCTTACCAAATCATCAGATGTCTGGACGTTTGAATGCATCTTCCTAAACATAATAGCAGAGGTTTGGATCTTGCATCTGAAGTGAGAGGTTACCTAAAATACTTTTAGTGTTACCGTAGCTATTTTAGAAGGCAGCTCTAGGAATTGGTTCTGGGATCTGTGCTGGCCTCGCCAAAAGTGTCTTCATCCTCAAGACCAACTGAAGACTTCTGTATTGAGCTCTTGTAGGACCTCAAAAGGTCTAATAGAAGTTACCACTTTTAATTCTCGCTCACTCAGCCTGATTACCTGAAATGTTGGCAGCTTAGCACCTTCATTGTTCTCTGCACTTGCCCTTTAAAGGCCATGGAAGATGATCTTGGTTTCTGTATGTGGATGAGTGATGGGAATCCAGTTAACAAAACAAGCCTGTTGGTTCCTTTGGCATGGTTCTTGAGATACTGGATATCAGAATAAACATCTGAAACTTTTTGCTTGACTTGTTCTATTGACTGCACTGGGGTTATGGTGAACTTTGTGTTGGCAGGCTTTTGCCATGAACAGTTTTCAAGGTGGAGACATCCTTTTCAGGTGGAGAGGATGTGGGTGAGGTGGTGGTATACACTTTTGTGTGAAGCTAGGCCTTTTAGCTGTCAAATCCTGCATTTGAACGGTAGTGTTGGAGAAGAGATAGCACCTTATTCTGCAAATGGCATTCTTTTGATGAGGTGACTCTTAGGACTGATCTTGCTCTTTAAGCAAATTCCTTTACATAAATTGTTACAGTTGCTGTTCAAACAGAGCATGTAGCACAGGCCACTGATCTCATCAACTCAGCTGTAGAGAAGGTGTGCAAGATATCACCTTCCTGGAAACCTTTCCTTTTAATTCTCTATTCTTATACCTTTATGGCTCAGCCAGATGGTAGTGTATTTGTGAGGCTGTTGCTTGGAGTAACTTGAGGTAAACTTTCTTATGGACTTCTACATTTGAAGATGAGAACATAGGAATTCTTCAAGCTGGCTTGCTCATATGTCTGCTTCCCTTGTCTCCACCTTCTCTAGTCCTTTATGAAGTATTGCTCTTCTAGGACCCTGTGGTAGAGAGGGAAGTAAAGAAGGCAAGAATTCAACAGGTGACTGAACTGAACTGATCAGATTTGTAAGTTAAAAGTAAAGAAACAATTTCTGAACAGCTAAGGAGCAGTGTGCTTTGTGATCAATAGCTGAACATTGGCTCTGCTTGCTAAGTACAGCTCCCTCTTTTTTTAGATCTTGGCTCATGACTTGCAGGTTCCAGTGAAATTGATCTTTGTGCTATTTCAGCTTTTCCAAGAGCAAAGCAGTAGTGAAATGTCCTGTAGTGAGGAGTCTTAGAAGACTCCCAGTATTTCTGTGCCAGCTTTCTGCACTGTGGTGTAGTGTGGGTAGAAAGCAGCTTCAGAAGGGCCAGTGCTCTTTGCCTACAGAAAGACAAGGGATTGGGACAGAAGCTGACATTGTGTTCTCATGCCTGATTCCTCTGACTTCCCTGCAGAAAGGAATTTGTATCTGTTGGCTCTGGGATATTTTGCTTTTCACAGCTACGTAAGAAGAGAGGGATGCACATTTACGCACGTTTGACTGTACATTCTGCCTGCTTTTTTTTGGAGTTGTAGCTGTGCCACAAGCGCCTCATCTGAAGTGTCTCATCTTTACCACCTGCCGCTTTGGTTTGTGCCGTACTGGGCCCTTATGATCTTAAGCAAAAGTCAGGATAATTGTAATGAACCTGTTTCACATTAACTGCCTTTAAAATTCTTCTAACTGTCAGCTACCCAATGTCCTCTGAAGGATCCTTTATTTTATTGATATTCTTTTAAACCATACTGCCTTGTACGATCTAGCACTTGGTACTGTGTTTCATGGAATGCTAGCCAATGACACCAAGAATTTGATCTGCCCCTGTAGTTTATCTCTTGAAGTCATTCATGTGTGTTAATGAATTGTTATTTAAATTCCATTTGTGGCTCATCTTGTGGAGTGTAAGTATGTTAAAAGTTAGGCTCAAATCTGTTAATTGTTGGGCATTACCACACTCTCCTTACCAACCCCACATATTCTGGACGGTGATTTGTAGCTAACTACAGTCAGAGGTCAGAGCAGTTGATGACTGGGGTATTCTGTTAGCTTCTAAGTTGCTCTTGTGGTGATTTTCATTGAGTAAGATATGTGTGTGTAGTGCAAATGAATGGCATGATTCAGTGAAGATGAGGAGGATCTGACTGAGTGAATTGTTTCTGTGTTTCTTTGGAATATTTTCCAAGGGGTATCTCTGCTGCATTAAAAAAAAAAAAGGCATTTTTTAAAGTATTAAAACAATTTATCACCTGGTAAGCTTAAAAATATAGGTGGTGAATGGTTATAATGGCTAGTAAATGTCTAGGTAGTATGGTTCAAATGGTGCATTAATCAACTATTGGTGGTTTTAATCTAGATTTGTCCTGCTTTTTTAGTTCAAGAAAACAATTTTTTTTTTTTTTCTGGTTTATTGTCTTGCCAGAGTTTAACTATTTGGATGCACTGCCTAGTAGTTTGTTGCATTGATTGACTGTCTTCTGCTCTTCCAGGGGAAAATATCTCACTGTTGTTATTTTTTCATTAATTTAAATGCCTTTATTTCTTTGAATAGGACATTGGTATACTGCAACTGTAACATACTCTAATATTAAAACCAACTTTTTTGATTTAGAAAAATGGTTTTCATATAAGTTTTTTTAAAAAATTATCTTTCAACCTTAATGATTTTTTTTTTTTTTTTAGTTTGTGCTATATTTAATAAAATTGGAAGCTGCTGTTGGACCCAATGAAAGACTAGCACAGCATGAATACTTAAGAGTAAAAAGTATGCTAAAGTATTATTAGATGCACTAGCATTTAGGATTGCATGAATGGAGAATGTGTAGAACTTTACATTTACTTAGCTCTTACACATTTATTATGATAGTTTATGTGGTGCCAGTCTGTGGCAGAGCCAGTTGGATCCTTGCTTTAAATACAAGAGATCTTTCTTGGTTTTGGCAGTACCTGCCCAGCTGAATATTGCCAGAAATTATGTGCTTGATTAGATACTGTTTTGGGTCATGTAACAGCCTTTTCTGCTCAATTCCTTAGGTAATATTGAACAAATGTAAAGCAAAACCAAGCAGCTCTTTCATCTTTTGCAAGTGTAGTGGTTGTCCAGCCAGTTCACTTGTCTTAAACCTGAAAGGTTTTTACATCAGAAACCACCATGGGTCCCTCTATTCTGATAATTACTGAACTCTTATGAAATAAGCAAGGATGGAGGAAGTTGACAAAGTGCTTTCTAAATAAATAGTGACATGTTTTAAAGGATTGATTTCTTCTAAAGAGCTTGGATTTATATTCCTAGAGAGAATTCTAGCATTTCCTAGAAGTAGTGGGATCTAACCAGTTATTCTTTTAGTTTAGCACATGTTTAATGCCTGTGTTTGAGTAAAGGATTCTGTGTGAAAATTAACCTTTTTTCATTTATCTCCATTTCTGTGCTGTAATGTTTGTGTATGAGCTCTCAGCAATTAATATATTCCTGATTAAATTTATTTTGCCTTATACAGAGAATCTTGTTAGTATTGCTTTGGCTCGGTTAAGATTAAAGGACGTGCCTAGTTCAGTGTAGCTGTAAGTGAGGCTGGAATAACACTGGTTTTAATTGCATTGACCTGTACTTTTTGAATTTGGACTTTGTGTCTAGAGTACTAGTTATACCAAACTGGTTATTTTTAGCTTCCCGTGGTGAAGTCATCTCCCTAGCCAGTGGTTCTTGAGAGAAACCAGATTTTCCAAATGACTTCTTTCCTGTTGTTTCCATTGCTCCCTCCTCTGAACTCAGAGAACTGGTAGCTAATGTTTTGTCTTGTTGTTGTTGCTGATCTTTAATATCCAGGTATTTTTGCAGGTCTGTTTTTTCTAAAGTATAGCTTGGTTGTCCACCTCGGGTTTAAGAGCAGTTTTTGCTCTTTTGCCCTTCCCCCCATTTGTATCCCTGGTATCTTTGTATGCAGAAGAAAGAGCAGAGAGCTTATAGTCATTTTAGCCATTTGTTACTGGTGGTGGTAGTAGCAGTACTGTTTATTTTAATTTTAAATCCTAAAACAAAGACTTTTATGTTAGTAGGCCAGGTAGACATGATAAAATATGGGATGGTTGGCTGTTTGAGTAATGTCTGAGGACCACCTTGCAGAAATCTGAAATGGGTGAACTGGATTTGCGAAGGATGTATTTGTTTTTGAAGCCCATGCTCAAATCAAATACTCGTGAGGGCTGGAGACCCTGAACGCACAGGCACATGAAAGAAAAAATCGGAGCTTTACTGACCTTAAAAGATACCGTCTGGCTTAATGCTAACTGGCTACTTGTATAAGATACTGACATAGAGATAACTGAAAATCCTGGGTTTAACATAAAAGAAAATAGTATGCTGAGCAGGGGACTGACAGATGTTGCAGGAACATCACTTTTTTTCTCTTCTGTGATAGTTCTTTGCATTCTTTTCTGAGTGTAGCTTCAACTTCTGGATTCCTTTTTTTAGTTGAGTTGGAGCAATTTTTTAAAATGCTGCCTAAATTTGAGAGTGATAGGCTAAGGCTGTTTCACTAGGTAAATCTTGTAAAAATAGGGCAAGCCTTTTGTATGCCAAATTTCAAAGTGTAATAATTCTTAATTTCCAGACTGTGGTTTTGCTGAACTTAAGAGAAGCTATTTTCAGGTTAATTTTTAAATGTTTCATGTTCTGTTCTGTATTTGGTGTGCTTTCTTCTCAGGTTTTTAGCAGAATACCATGATGATTTCTTCCCAGAATCTGCTTATGTAGCTGCTTGTGAAGCCTACTACAGTACTAAAAATCCTCGGGCAATCTACTAAAGCTATTAAAAAAGATTAAATCCTACTACATGTAGCCCATGACAGTGCTATTTTGCCACATGGCTACAAGATGAAGGTGAAAAAGAAATGAAAACAACTTCTGGAGTTGAAGAAATAGGGTAATATCTTCTGTCCTGGTTGGATTACTGTAGGAATGGAGAACTTGTTTTCAGAGTTGTGTATAGACTGTGTTTTGGGTTGCTTAGAAGGATTGTGTATAACTCCAGCTCCAGATGAAGGAAGAAGCCTTGTTCTGTCTCGCTAATGCATAGGACTGCATAGGACTACTAAAGAGGAAGGGAGGCAAAAGCAGATGCATTAGCAACAGGACGTTTTCATGAAGATAGATCGTCATGCTGTGCTTCATTTTAGCTCAAACTCTCCAGCCTGAGAAATAAGACTTGACTGCACAGTTACATGAAGAGAATGCGTAACTGATACCTTATGGATTTTTTTCCTCACAAATTGCACT
The DNA here is from genome assembly GCF_000691845.1 of Merops nubicus. Taxonomy (NCBI): domain Eukaryota; kingdom Metazoa; phylum Chordata; class Aves; order Coraciiformes; family Meropidae; genus Merops; species Merops nubicus. Next base: position 11,256 of record NW_008588886.1, read on the forward strand.
TCATTTTGTGGAACCGTCACGTTTGAAAAGATTGCTCAATGTAAAGGTGGTTTTGCTGTTTGGCTAGCACAACATCTGCCTCAAGAATGACTCTTGCTTGAATGGAAGACACGTTCCTTACTTTGCATTTTGCAAAGGTGTATATAGCTCTTTCCACGGTCAGGCTGCCAGAGTTCCGAGGAGAGCATATGCTGCCAGTGATATAACATTTGCCTGACAATAAATGATTTCCAGAGCCATTCTGAAAGAACTGATTTTTGACAAGTAAGTGGAGAAGTCAAAGTGATGGCAGTTTAACTGGCAAACACTTCTTTTCTTAATAAAGTTCACAGTGGCTGCTGTGTAAATGTGTGATTTTTGACTGTCTGAAATGTTTTGTTTGCTCAATTGGTAATTTTGAGATTGCCAAGTGTGCATATAATAAGAGGTGGCAGCATCCACAACATAGGGAGAGAAGCCCTTTCTATATCATTGGGTTGTCTTCTGCAGGCCTGAAGGATGTCTCTTTAGACTGTTTTAAACACTTGAGCTCTGGAAACAGGAATTCAGCGAGAACTGAGTTCCTAGAAATCTGACAGTCCATTCAGTAGAAATTAATTGAAATATAATTCTTGTCTTGAGAACTTAGTCTATGACTTGGATCACTGGCCTTCAGAATCCCCTGCTCTGTCAAGACAGACACAGACTTTAAAAGCACTGGGAAAAAAATAGGCCTCGAGGCTTACAGAGTGCTGTGTTACTCAGTCTGCACAGTCTTGCCTAGTTCAGAAAACTTCCACTGAACACTCACCTGTAACACAAAACTCAACACATTGCTCCTGTGTTTGCAGGAACCACTAGTGAGGAGGAATTGACTTTCAAACATAAATGGCAAGCTTAGCCCAAGAGGCCAAAGGAAACCTGAAATCTACTGTTGGTGTTCATTGTCACTCATTTTAAGAGTGTACTAGTGTGTTAAATCCTTTGAATTGAGAAAGATAAGCATTAGCGTGGTTTTAGCAGTTTAGATTCTGCTTTTTAGGAAGACTTCTATGAAGAGTCTGTTAAACTTACTGGTTGAGAAATGAACATTTCACATGGATGCATGCGGATTTGGTGATCATTATTTCTAAAGATTACTGCTTAGTAGTACTGTTCTTTTTAAAATGTATTTCTTTTGTACCCAAAAAAAACCCGTTTGTAAACGTTAGTCTTTCTTGCAGAAGTTTTGAATCTAGCAGAATCCAAGTACCTCAAAATGCACTTCACAAAAATGTTTCATTCTAGACTTACACCCTGTTTTTTTAAAAAGGCAATTCAACAAAATACTAATGACAATCTTAACAAGAGGTTCATCTTTTAATACTTCCTGAAACTCCATCTTTAGTCCTTGATATTGCAGGAATGTTAAATGTGTGTATAGTAAGGCAAATCTGTTTCTGTTTCACTGTTGGTATCCGAGTATAAGGCAAGGTTATGAACAGAGTTTAAACCTTGTTGTGTGACTGTTTAACTGTTAAAGTTGACACTTTCTGCATGCAGGGGTTATTACTGCTGTCAGTATTGCCTTGTTGATACATTGTGATGTTCCTCAAAAGATGTGACAGGAGGGGAAAAAATCTGAAGGACCAGTTAGTGTAGTCTCTATCTGACTTAACTTTTTTCTAAAGATCTCTTGAAGAAGCTGTTGCATATAATATTATGAACTGTCTTGCTCTTGTAATGACCAAAAAACTTTTCTCCAAAATAGCACCCATTTGCACTTCTTGACACTTTTGATTGACATGACTTCTCCAGACATTGTCTTGGAATTGCAAAAGTTCAGGTTTATATATTCCATTTGAGTAATGTGCATCTTTGACATCCCCCATCTCTATTGTCACTCTGCTTTTACCACTTTGCTATTTTCATACTTGACTTGTTTTGTTATAAGCAGAAGCTGTGCAAGAGACTCAAACCAGATTGTGTGAGAGGGTAGTTCTTTCTAGTCTTAAAATTTATAGAGATGTACCAGTGTGGCCCCCAAAATTCAGTTTGAATGGAATATTCAAGGGCTTATGTGGCTCGGGAAGCTTCAGTATAATTACACTGCTGGTGTGAGCTACAACTCTCTGAATGCCCTTATCTGGTTAGATTTTTTTGATGGGATTCATATCCATTTGATCTGATGAAAGAGGTTTCTGCACTTAGCTGTTTGTCATTTGTTGGTTGCTGTTTGTAGAGCTACTCAGATCAATGTTTCCTAACCTGATTCAGTCAAAATGGCTCAGGTTAGCTGAGGAAATGTGAAAAACTGACTGAAGGAGGCTAGGGAGCATTCACATGAGCAAGTCTGCCAGCAAACTTCAGAGGCAGCCTCCTGCAGGGGAGGAGCTGAGCTGAGAAAGCAGGTTAACGGGCAGTAATAGTTTACACTGGCATAGCTGTTTGTATAGCTCATGTGCTCCAGTTCCAGGTTAAGAGGTTTTTGTTGTTGTGTTTAAGGAAATTATACCAGTGTAATTATAGTGCATGCTTAGACTGGTAAATCTCTCCGCTGAGGGCAGGTGCTTGCACTTGCCTTAAAGAGCAGGCTGCTGCAGCATGGGGTGTGGTGTAGGGGTGAGCGTGGCATTGCTGGGAGAAGGCAGAGGAGAACAATTGCAGCCTAGGATGAAGGCAGGTGATGCAGCTGCTGTGGCACGGGAAGTGTGAGATGCTCAGTCTGCACAAACATGGCTCTTTTCAGCCCGGCTCACTTGGCACTGTGCCACAGAAGTAGGAAACTGACTGAACATCAAATGCTTTATGTAGATTGTAAAGATTACCGAAGAAGAATATATTAACAGGATACAACTTGAATATTCTTCAGTTTTATTCCTAATTTTAGGCTTTACTTTGTACAAATCATGCTTCAAAAAAACTCATACTGTTCTTCCAGGTGTGATAGCTGTAGTTGCTGCGTTGCCTTTCATTTTGTTACTGTGTTCCTATATTTGTCAAGCTCCATTTCTAGCTCCTGCTTCAAAACTCCAGCTTTCCTGTAGGGTCCCCTTCTGTTGAGAGGACCGATGCTCATGTCACCAAGTGCTAATTTAAATTATGTTCCGTGTCCTGTTCTGAAAGCAAGCTTATGGAGATGTTAGGGTTTCACTTGACATTTGGTGTGGGCTAACAGTGTGTGTGTGCCATTGGGTCTGAAATGTTTGGTGGGAGCTTGTCAGACAGTAGCATAGGATGACCTTGCTCTGGGTTATGCTGCAAGAGGAACTTCTGCAGTCAAAGAAGAAATAAAAAGCTGTTTGGAAATAAAAAGCTGTTACTGCTTTCCATGTTTGCATCATAAAAAGTGTTATCAAGACGTTTGGGAAATACACTGGGGAGATTGACATTGGAGTTAAAATACATATTTGTATATTAAATCCTTAATTTCTTGAAAATTACATGTTTTCGCCTCTGGAGTCTTAAGCATGTCTCCAAAAAATGTGTATGCTGGGGTGAAAATAAACTTTTCAGGGCAGAGAGGGAAGGGAGCAACACGTAATATCCTTACTTGAGTCTCAAGTGAAGCCTTTATTGTGGTCGGTAGTTGTACAACAGCACAAAGCTGGCAGCTCTTGGACAGACAGACACTGGTACATGTTTGGTAGCTTCTAACTTCTTGACCTATTAACAGAGATGGAAAGCGAGTTTGCACTTCAGAGCACACAAACTCGACTCTCAAGATACAAGGAGAAAATACCAAATAGCCTCAGGGCATGCATGCTTACTCCAAATGCATCAAGAAACACGTTTTTGTCCAGTGTATTGTAGAATCTCCTTTGTGGTATGAAGTGATCGCATTTAATTGTATTAAGTCATCCATTCTTCTAGGCAAATACATCTCAGTGTATGAGGCTCCCTGGAACAGCATTTTTAGAAGTTGTGTTACTTCAGTAATGTGTTTGACCATAATCAGGACAACCTTGAGGTGTTTACATAGTCAGTTTTTTCGCTTACTTTGAAACAATTAATTTGGAAGGATTTTCAGCTTTTTGTGTAGCTGCATCTTTTTTCTATATGAAATTACTGGATACAGGTACAGTCAGGTACCAATGCAGTGTTTCTGCCTCTTTTTTTTACTTCAACAACACCCTTCCCCAACTCTCAAAACAAAATTTGGAATAAATATTGCCTTGGGAAAATGCTGTCAGCAATGACTGAGTGGCAGATGTAGATGCTTACTAAGATCTAACTCAATGCGTCCTCCTTATTGCATGCATTATGTATTTTCCCATTCTGTTTCATATAGCAGATGACTTTTTTGCATCAAGGCTAAGGATTAAAGTGAGCTGAATAAAATCAGTGAAGTATAAATATGTGCTCAAAGATGAAAAGAAGAAATCTGTTCTTAAAAAAGGCAAAAAACCACTCATATTATTCCTTCTGTATGTCAGCTGGGAGTGGTTGGCTCACATCATGTCCAGTGGATGACGTCACCGTAAATACCACGATCAAACATGAGATCCAAGTTGATAAATCCCAGGACTAACAGAGATCTTTAAAAGTGTCTGCTGCGGAGCAGCAGCTGATTTGTCAGCTGTTTTATTGCTAGAAATGGTGGAAGGTTTTGACTGGGAACAACTTTTCCTCTTACCAGTAGAAGATACTGGATCTACTTCTGCAGAAAGCAGCCCAGGTGTTGAAGTGTTGACTCATACAATATGTTCCTGGGGGGATATTTCAGTGTTATGGCAGAAAACAAAACGTGTTTATACAGCAAGGAATTTGGAGATAAATGTGTTTAGTTCCTAGCAAAATGAATAGCAGCCATTTCCATCACAGCAGTAGCATGCTGACTGTGCCTCTGACATCTGTGAATGTTGAGTAGATGTGCGATTTATTAATATTTTTCTAGTCTTTTATTATAAGATATTAATAATTACCTGATTAATATGATAATTCTGAGTTATTAATCTTTAAGTTTTTGACACGAAGATGTCTCCCAAGTACTTGCTTATCTCCTTTCTTCTTTCCTTGCTTATTTTTTCCTAGTAGTCTAGTGAATGACAGAAACATTCTTTTGTGGAGAAGGGGAGAATGGTTCCGATTCAGGCTACAGAAGTTGCACATAGTTTTCTGAAGTGTTTAAGATGCCTCATACTCACTTTGAGGCACAATAATCAAATGTGTTCAATATGATTAGGATTTTATTTTCAGGCTCAAAAGTAGAGCCCAAATGGAAAAGTCAGGTGAATCAAATAGTGCGAATATCTAGTCAACTTGTGGATAATTTAAATATCCCTGAAATTAAATAGATTTTAAGATTGGTTTTTAAACAATTTAATGAGGAATTTTTTTTCTGTTGCTGTGAGTGACTACTGCAGTGGTAGAACTTCTTTGGCATCATAGATTTGTGCATTTTTAAAAAAAAAATTATTAGGAACTGTGAGTAGTAGCTAATTTGTAAAGATTTTTGCTTACTGGCAGATGGATGATGTGACACGCATAATGTATATGCAGTATGGCTAACTGTAGGCATCAGAAATTGTGAGTCAGACCTTTAAAAGTCTTGAGAGTGATTAAGAAAATGTGAAGATTAACTCCTGTTCTTTGGGCCCCTAAGGTAACGCGAGTCAAGCTTGCAACAAGGCTTGCTTGAGACCTTAGAAAGGAAGACTGAGTTTTTTGGCTAATCACATGTCTTTTGGAGTTGGAGCTTTAGAGCAAAACAAAACAAAACAAAACAATCCACAAAACCTTGCAAGTCTGGCAATAAAATGATGATTTGGCAGTGCTCTAATAGAGCAGGATACCATTAATCCAAAAATAATCAGAGACGGAATTTATTTGTGAACATCTGTGAGAACATAACACAAGCCTTGGACAGTAAGGTTTTCCGGGCAGGGTGGTTGTATCTGCTAATCTACAAAAAAGTCTGGCTTTGCCAGAGGCATAAATCTAAATTTGTAGATTCAATTTTTTTTTTTAACTTGTTTGGAATAGCTATTAATAAAGTGAGAGAGAGAAATTGTTTACCACAGTAACAGAATTACCCTGTGCATGATGATGAAGTTGATGAAATAGCGCATCAGAAGAAACCAGGAAGGAGGACGAGAACTAACTCCACTGTTTCTACATGGTATGTGCAAGACTAGTGTGTTGTCTATGGTGTTAGACTTACTTGTTGAATTATTTCTCTCTGGTTGTGATGAGAGAGACATTGTCACTGTTGCCTTAGGCTCAGCTATGTCAAAGACAGAGGGGGAGTCTAAAGAAAAATCTAGGGTGCGGTCAGATCTATGTAACCCAAAGGGCGCAAACCACAAATCCTTTCTCTTTCCAGAACTGGTATAGCAGTCTGTATGGCTGTAGTTGCCTAGGTTATCCAGTGAAGTAACAAATATTAGAAAGCTGAACTGAATTTTAGCACCAGTGTCAGGTTTGCAAAGCCATATGGGATGTGGAGATCTGAGCATGTCTTCTCACTTGCATCTACTGGAGAAGGCGTGTGTCTCGTCGATGGCAGCACAGCCCGCCCCACAGCAAGGGGGCCTGCACTCAGCGTTAGCTTCTGTTCTGTAGCTGATGAGGCAGAACCAGTAGGAGATGCAGCCTGGGACTGGTTTTGCCGTTCTCCTCACCTTGCCTGTTATGTTGGTGAGAAAGCAGCTGTGGTTTTTTTGTATTTTGTGGGTTGAAGCCTTGTATGGGCATTTAAGAAGTCAATGACGCCTTGAGGTTGAGTAGCAGCACACACAGTGCCTGGCTGTGGGGCTGTCCTTGCCCCTCTCTGCTTGGCTTGGAGGGGAGTGCCTGTGGGGTGGTGGCTAGGAAAGCTGATTTATTGTGAAGCTGGGTGTAGATTTGGGAGAATAGCCGTTTTGAGGTGGGAGTGTGGTCCATACAGTTCTGTGAAAGGGTTTAAGAACAGGTAATCTGTGACATACCAAGTGGATTTAAGAGGCTGGATGTAGCACAGGGTTTCATGTAACTTTGCTTGAGAGGAGCAGTAGGCTGTTTTTTTTGCATGAAGCTCTGATCTAGATGGCTGCAGGGCATCATGAAGAGAGTTATTTCTGAACATACAGGTTTCTAAATATTTTATTTCTGTCCTTAAGCTTGAGGCTGCGCAAATTCTAGAATTGTAGTCTGACACTACATTTGTCATTTGCATGGACATTTGGGCTGAGAAACATAACACTAGATTTTGAAGCAGGATTTAGATTTTCTCAGTGATGCTTTTTTTTTCGGTTGTCTAGACAATGTTGATGCCATTTTAGCTTAAGGCTCCGTTAAAAAAAAGAAGATAAATAGACACAGCAACTTTTCTATTTGAGATCAGACTAAGCTATAGGATGTCTGGAGTGAACTTAGCTGTTAATGTGCTTGGTTACCCTTCCAAATAGACTTGTGAGCAATCATCAGAGCTAACAAATCTCAAGCCCCCAAGTTTCCTTAAGGCCAGCTGGGACACCTGTGTGCTGAGAATGGATGAAAGGAAATAAGAAATTTGGCCTCTTTTGTTGAAGAGGTTCAAGGGAGACTTGCTCCTTGGGAGTAGACTTGGCAAACAAGAGCTGAGGTGACACTGCAGGAAGTGCTGTGTTACTGTGATGGGAGCGAGTGTTGCAGAGCCAAGAATGTATAGAAATGCTGAGGAACTATTCAGAAATACAGTGAACAAGAGGGTTTTGTGGGCATGTCACACCTGTTTCCTAAACTGGCATGGGTATAGGCTTCTCTGTCACTATGGATGAAATGATGAAAAATCCATGAGGACAAGAAGTTCATTTTCTGGGATACTATAGGTGCAATTAGATTAATGTTCAGAATAAGACCGTTCCCCCACCTGGGATTTAGACTCTGGAGTAGAGGATTAAAACTGAATCACCATATGCTGCTCAATCTCTGTGTGTAATTTGGTAGTGGTTTCTCTAAATAATTAATTAGATAATGCTCCCTGTCAAATAATCAGTTAGGGGTTCACTCGAGGAGAACTAACATGAAGTCCATGAAACCAGAGAGGATTTTATTAGGAAAACCATGATTAAAGATTCAAAAACTAAATGAGGAGGACTTCTTAATTACACTGTGCAAGTGCAGATGGAGAAATATTTAGTGTATGGAAAGATTACAGAAGGCTTCTGTGGGCACCTCCATTCTCCTAGATTTCATCTCAGATGAAAACAGGAAGAAAATTTACATCTTCCTCTTAGAAAAATGAATTTGACAAGTCTTGTGGAGCTGTGAGTGGCAGACGTAAAAGCACAAGAGGCAAATCAGTCAAAATATTTTAAAAACCCTTTTCTCTTCCCTAGTTTGAAAACACAATTTCCTTGAATACAGGGTTGTGTTAGATATTTTTCCAGTCATCTTGAAACATTTCTTGTGCTTTAGCTGATATGTGCAAGAGCAAAGTGAAGTCAACACTTTTGCCTCTGATAAACAGCTTGAAAATTGTTAGTACAGCTGCCTGTAAGGACAGGGAGATGTGCATGCTGTCCAGCCCTCAACACTAGGGTTAGCCGTGGTCATCGGCTAGTCAGAGTGGAGGAATTTACAAGGCACAAGATGATATGAACAGCAAGGAAGGGTTCTGTTGACCTGGATATCAAGCATTTTCTGTGCTCTCTGCTTCGTGGTGGAAACTGTACTATTTTAAGACAGTGTTATACTAGAGGAAAAGGATGTCTGTGTGATCAGGATTAGACTTCTGGTATTGAATTAATGCTTAATATTTGTCTGGAAACATTAACGCTTGGTGTAGCATTTTTTGGTGGTGTTTTGTTTTTGTGATTGTTTTTTTTTTTTTTTTTTCTAGAAAAGCAAGAAGTTACCCTTCATTTTTCAACTTTATATTAAGAAAGCATTTGTAAGGAAACAAATATTGAGCTAGTTCTCTTTGCATTTTACCTCGAGGAAGAGGAATACATAGGAAATAAATAGAAATTTGAGGTGCTGCTCTGAGAGTAAAAAGCTGTATCTTCAAAATGCCAGAGTAAGCAACTGTCACAGCAACTCAAAAGTAATTTTTTTTTTAGGCTGTAGACAAATCCTATCTATCCCAACTTCCAAACAGTATGTGTAGACATATGCTATGCTTAGAAGTGTATAGTATGCATACAGTAAGTACAGAGGTTATTGTTATGTAAGCAATCACATATAACTAGATATGCTGCAGGCCATACAGGTTGAAGAGAAGACCAGTAAACTTGGTTACTTTCTTTGATTCATTTGCACTTTTACAGAAGAAAAATCTTTCTGCAAAAATTTGAGGCATTCCACAAAGGGAGTCCAGTTTAAACAAATTCCTCAAAAAACCCACAGGGATAATTGCGGTTTTAATACAAAAATGGCAGAAGAATCAGAAACCAAAGCAATTATGAGTGGTAAAATAGCAAAGTGGAGCTCACTGAGGATTAGTGTTGAGCCTAATACTTCTTTATAAACGACCTAAAATAATAACAGAAGAAAACTTACACATCAATCAAATTCACAGATGGTATCAAGAGACTGCAAAGAAAGTGGAGACAACAGATAAACTGCCTAATAAACTAGAGAGTTTAGAGAGGAAAAAAGGAGTATTCAAGGACAAGATGCAGCTTTGATACGTGTAAGGTTATTCTGTGGATTAAGAGAAACCTAAAAATGCAAATGTGTTCACAGAAGCCCATGGACACTGATTTCATCAGGAGGTGCAGACAGTCTTATATAACCGTGCCTCACATCCTGTAACTGGAGGCAAATAGTTTAAATTATTTTTAAATAGCTGTCTTTGGTCTCAAGAGCTTCATGTCTGAGGGAGGAGCATCCATAAGTGTTTTGTTTCACCATAGGGAGGTGTCAAGATTTAGTTTTCACTCACTATTGGAGAGAAGGCAAAACTTTTTGAACCTGTTGTTCCCGGGTTTGTCAGTGCCTGTGTTTTAAAGGCTAAGATTTGGCTGGCATTTTGTTTTGCTAGTGGTGTGAGACTTTCCCTTTACCAAAAGCTCTAGCAAAATCGGTGTGCCTGTGAAACTTGTTGAATTTGCTTCCCTGAGTGACGTGGCAGGTCAGTACATGGCTAAAAAGATCTTTACCCACCTGTGTGTGTTGCTTGCTTCTGTATCTACAACATAACCTCCTTGTTTTGATTTGGCACATCTAAAGCAGGTTTGGAAAGCTGTTGTATTTATCAGGAGGTGACAAAAATGGATGAGTTTGTGATCTTTGAGTAAAGGATAAGCAAATAGTACTCTGCTAGATGAGCAGGTAGCTAAGAAACAAGTGACCAAACTGATTTCTGTCTAGCAGAGGGCATTGCCTGAAGAAGGGGACTAGTACTTAGAAACAGGCTTTTTTACAAGCAGCCTTTCTTTAGTTACCAAAGACGGACATTAACCTGGCTTCAGGGACAGGAAGAGGTGAGGCTTCAGAAAAACCCTGGAGTTTCTGCAGACACTGAGCAAATCCAGAAAAGTGGTGGTAAAAATGAAGCAATGGTTCAGATGTTATTTTTTTATTTACTTTGTTTCATGCACTGATTGAATAATGTCGGTTGGTTTTGTTTTAGACATCTTGGCAAAGTTTCATGTGCTTCTATTTTCATGGATCCCTGAAAAATTAAACAATAAACCAAGGTATCTGTAAAAGTAGATGTATATATTGGAAATTTGGAAAATATTTTAGTGGGAATATGGAAGAAAGCAGCCTGCAAATTGAAACTGCTCATGGTCTGTGATTATTGTCAACGTGACCTCACTGTGTAAAGGCATGCATCTTACTGCAGCATAATGTGTAAGGCTATGGGCAGGCACTATAGCTGCCCTAGGAAGTTGGATAGTTTATTAGGAAGGGCTTATATTCGTTCTAACTGACAAATAGTCAAAGCACTGTTGTTGCAAGTGTGTCTCTGCACATAAGTCACCCTTCTCCGCAGGGCGGAAGGAGCGGCTGGTGGAGGGCAGGCAAGTCTGGCGGCGCAGCCTGGGAAGCCTGGGGTTCAACTCTGCCATTCCTGTCACGCACGTTATTGGCCTAAATACATAAAGGATTTAGGTCCCCTAGGTGGGAATGGAATGAGTAATTTAGCATCTTAAACCCCAAATTTTTATCTTCACTCCCCATTCCCTAAGCTAGTTCTTTAGATACAGTGACTCTCATACTTAATTTCACTGAGTGTTTAATATTTTGTTTCTCTGCACGCTTCCAGCAACAAACAGTTGCTGGAGCAGCAGCTAGAAACCAAGCCTCTGTGTTTCTGATCAAGTTTCCCAGTCACTGGTTAAAGGATTAGGCAGCTTATCTCTAGTTCACTGAACCTTTAATTACTTTTTTTCTGAGGAATATGACTGCAACAGGAGGGGAAATGAACATCCTGATCATAAAAGCTGGAGCAGGGTGGTTGGGATAGCAAGTGAAGCCTGTACAAAATGATTTGGGCACAGGGAAGTGGGAGGCTTCCGTGTTAAGATAGGTGATGGCTCTTCTTTGTGTTATACAGGGCCCAGTACAATGTACAGCTGCCAAGCAGGAGAGGACTCCAGACTAGAAACTAGGAACCAATACTAATCATGAATCATTTAGGTTCAAAAAGACCCTTAAGATCGAGTCCAGCTGTAAACCTAACGCTGTCAAGTCCACCACTAAGCCATGTCCCTAAGTGCCACATCTATGTGTCTTTTAAATACCTCCAGGGATGGTGACTCCACCATTTCCCTGGGCAGCCTGTTCCAAGGCTTGACACCCTTTCGGTGAGGAAATATTTTCTAATGTCCAACCTAAGCCTCCCCTGGTGCAACTTGTGGCTAGTGTTATGGCCACAACTTGGGCAGGTGTGGTCACAGGAGTGGCAGCCTGTAAGATGGGTGCATGTATGTGGCATTTCTTGGTGACCGGGAGTGCCTTCCCACTCCTGGGTCTGCCCAGGGCAAACTTGTTCTCTCAGTGCCCAGGCTGTTGTGGTGCCTTGGCATCTGGCAGAGGTGGCACTTGGCAGCCAGGCACCGGAAGGGCAGATGCTACAATGCTCACTGCTGCAAAACCTGAATCCCTTAATGCATCTGACCTTGGGTCCCTGACTTACAGTTATGTTACAGGAAATGGTGTAGAAGTGGTGTTAAAAATCAGCAATTTACTCGTGTAATACAGTAACAGAAGGGAGGTGAGGATAGCATACCTCTCTACACTTGTGTTTTGGTCTTTCTTCTTCTCTCCATAGCAATGGGACATCTGTTGCACGGGATAGAAAGTTCCCCCATTCCAGAGATGGCACTTGTAAAACCACAAATTATTTTTTGTTTTCCTCCTCAAAACCCCTGGGTTGATCCCTGTCTCCTGGCTGCTAAGTGGACCATGCCATGTTACATCAGGGATGCACGCCTATACTCATCCCTCTCCTCATGGTGGGGGAAGAACGTAGCCTGCAGAGGAGCAGAGCAGAGTGGGACTGTTAGGATGGATGTGTCCTGACAAACCTCCTCATCAGCCAGCACACTTTGTTTCTGGGGCAGAAGTTATGGATGTTGACCTTCTGTATGTTTTCTGAAAATGGCTGCTGTAAAAATTCCAGTTAATTACAATGTCTTTAGCAGATTGTAAATGTAGACTTGGTCTGTATACTCAGTGTGGTGTGCTTCTGCTTAGCATGAAGTGCTGCACAATGAAACTTATTTCTGCAGATCTTCCATAGAAGCTTTGTTGTGCATTTTGAGATGTACTTGGTCTTATAATAACTATAATTCCGTTACTTAATTCTATAATATGTTGTAGAAGGAGTTTGACCACTGGCTAGCTGTAGGCAGTACAGTTCTTCAGTATAATGACTGAGCTGCTGTTGAGATTAGAGTTTCAGCTCTAGTGATAAAGGATCTTTGCATCTGTCAGCCTGAGTGATTTCACACGCTTTTTGGGCCTACAGCTGTTAATAGACTTCAAATCACTGATTTGATAAAATGACTCAAACAAGATCTCTTTATTGCAGCTTTGTTTTTCATATTTTGTTTTTCTCTGGTGATTGTAGCAAGTCTGTCTGCTTTAAATTTAATTAAAGCATCTTAACTTGGCAGGACAACATGATGTCATAACTTACAGGAGTTTTCCGATATGAAAACCAAGAATCCAAATGCTTACTGTGAAAAAAAAATCTTATTTCAAAGGAAATGACAGGCTCTTCTCATACATTTAACAACTTTTAAATCACTGGCTTAGGGATTAACAACATTGCATAATTAAGTAAACCCTAGAAGTTTCCAATTATTTTACTGGAACTTGAAATCTATTTCATGCTTTCTAAAATGTTTTCTTGATATATTGGCTATTTTAATAGTTAGCAACGAACCCATAGTAGACCTGAGTTAAACTGTGTTCTTCAGAGATGCACCACATTGTTTTTAAATGATGCATTCATGCCAACACTATCATCTTACCGTAACTACTGGATCATGTTGTTATAGGGCTTTTTGATTTTTATGAAGTAGCTACCTTTCAGTTTAAGTGCATCACTGTTTTAATTGATCTCAGTATAAAAGCTGTCTATGCTTTACAACCATAAACATCCTGACACAGAAGCATATGCTCCTCTAGTTTCAGAAAAATTATCTCCTTTTCTGAATACCTTGCCAGAACCTCTTGCAATGTATGTAGAGTTCAGAACAGAAATGTCCATAGGTTGCAAAAGAAAACGCAAGGTTATTATGTGGTCTTCAGCTTCACTGTTGATTTGCCATGGTATGAAGACTTTACAGCATAGTTTTAGCTTTTCTGTTTTGCATTAAGCACAGCCCCAGATGTCCTGTCAAAATAGCTAGATGGTGATAATTATCATTCTTGTTAATTACCACCATTTTCTGCTCTGCAAATTATTGTTCTTTTACTTTCTCTTGTTAAGCCTCATTCAGTGAATCACAATCTGCCATTTCTTACCTCATGCCTTTTGAGAACTAAGGGCAATTGTGGAGTCAGCTGGGCTGAGGAATGGTAGTTCACCCCACTGTAGAAACTTGACTAAATGATGATGGCTTTGTCCTTTCTACGGGTGATGCTTGTGAGTGAGAGAAAATTTTTCAAAAGGTTTCATGCTGTGTCTGTCTGAAAGCTCAGCTTCACAAAAGTATTTCTCTTCAGTCTAGGAATTTCAGACAATCTCTTTGTTTTATCTGTTAGATGATCTCCAGCCTTCCTGAGACATCCTGAGTACAGGGTAGTTCGATATTTTCAGTTTTGAGCTCTGAAGATGAGGTCTCCGAGAAGTATCAAATCGGTGAAAGCGAAGTAGTTCTATCTTGGGGAATGAAAACATATTTATTGCTAAGCTCAAATCTTTCCAAGCATTATTTTCAGCATCAAGTGCTATGTTTGTGACTTATAATGTTTGTTCAGTATCACAAACTTACTCAGCAACTCAGCTGAATAAGGTGGAGCTATCTGGAATGCCACCACAGAAATATTCCTGAAATAATGATATAAACACAACTTTGTGTGATGAATTTTTTTTAGGGTTGGTACAAGTTCAATGACTGCAAAGGATAAGTGGATCCAACTTTTTTTCAGTAATTTCAACATGGCAGAAGTCATTGTCCATGCTTCGTTCAATGACACCCCAGCTGGTACTCTGCAGTTGCATGCAAATATCATAAATATTGCATTATTAGGGTGAGTTGTGAAAGACTGGCCAGAAGAACCAGCAGACTAGCACTGGTGGGCTTGATCTTTAAATGCTTCCTTTTAGAGATACTGCTGAATGAAGAGTGGCATCTGAAAGGGTCATCACTGCTGAAGTAATAACTTCCCAATAGTTTTGTATTCCAAAGAATGATGCAGGAAAAATTTTGCCATAATGACAGTTGCAGAGTTCTGTTTTCCAATGACAATAAATGTGTAACAAAAAGATAAGTACTCAAAGTCATACGTAAAAAGGCTTTATCAGCAGAAGATATTCAAGGCAAGAAAAATATTGATTTGAAAAATGGGAATTAATTTGCCTGTTCAGTAAAGAGTCTCAGAACAAATGAAAACTAAACTCAGAGAGAAAGAAAGAACAGTTACTCAGTTCCCACTTTGCCTTTTCTTTAAGTAAAGTTTGGGAATGCCTTTCCTCCCACTGCAAAAGTGCTTGGTACTACCCGGACGCTGGTTTTGTTTTTCATGAGGTGCTGCAGAGAGGTGCCTAAGTGATACTTCTGTCTTGAGATCTCTGGGCTTACGCACTTGCGTGCCTGGAGTATTGTCTTGACATTCGCCTCTTCATGCGAAGTGAAATGAAGCATTACTTCAAGTTTAACTTAGCTGCAAGAAAGTTCTCTTTGTTAGTGAAGTTAAGTTAATGTATGCACTCTGACACATCTCGAGGCAAGTGGAGCTCTTAGGTCTAGACATATTTACATACCTTCCTATGCCTTTTGTGTCTCCTTGTCATCCCACCTTGTATTCCTGCATTTTCGGTACTGCAGAGAGCACACCACTGGAAATGAGAAGCTAAAAAGCTCCTTCACCATTAAATTAAGGTACTACTTTGGATGCTTAGGGGAACAGGGTAGAATTTTTTCTTTTGCTTTGTAGTCAATGCTTGATCCTTTTCCACATTTTTGAAGTTCCTACTCCACAATTAAATTCCTAACTAACCAAGTAATTAAGGTTTTCTTTTGGTAAAACTCTGAATTTATTTTTTTATGAATGAGAATTTTTATGAGTCTTTGTATCTGGTTTTCATCCTAACAAAAACCAACTGAACAAAAAAACCTTAAGCAGAACAAAACCAAACCAACCAACCAACCAAAAAAAACCCCAGACCCCAAACCCCCAAAGACAGCAACAACCACCACCAAACCAATTTCTTTTGAGCCAGCCCATGGTCACCATGCATGTTCTGGCCACCTCCCACTTTTCTATTATGGCAGTGCAGCTCCAGCAGTCCAGTGAATCCTGCTCCTGACTGTTCTTACAGTTGGGTCACCAGCACATGCTTGAACTGAAGTTGGACAATGCAGCAATGGGGAGAAAGGCAAACTTTTGGCAATGTGAATGCTCCAAGTGTTGCCACTGTCAGTGGATCCTGTGAAAGTGATAACATAAAAGTAGAAAATTACCAGCCATTCCTTAATAGTGGCAGTTGTAGAAGCTTAGTTTTGCCTTCAGAGCTTGTGAGGAGTTGAGGAAGCTCAGTCTTAAGCTACCAAAATACAGCACAGAGGAACAAGAGGCATGATTCTGTAAGCACCTTTGGGAAAGAAAAAAGAACCAGTAAAATCAACAAATACAAGGTCATTTCTGAAGGACAGGCAGGTTATGCTGGTTATGTTGACTGACATCCCCAGGCAAGAACTATAAAAAATGGTCCATTAATTAAAGCTGGAAATATTAAATGTGATAGGCTGCCAGCAGAGTCATCTTGGGTTTGTGACTGATCATTTTATGACTTGCATCGTGTCAATCTCCCAGCAGATTCCCACCTACTCCCAGAATAATTAATAGGTTACTTCTTAGAGTTGCCAAGCAATTTTGGGCAGAGAGTTGTTTGCGAAAAACGTTTGTTTCCATGTTCCTGGGTCTAGTTTTAGCTCACCTGCCTGGTATCAGAACTGTGACATGAGTGATCCCTGTGTTCCTACTCCTTATTTGCACTTGAGAATGACACAGACTCTACTCTGGGACTGAAGCAGGTTAACATTACAGCTTCCACCTATCAAAAAGTAAGTACTACCATCACAAGTCTTGTATGAACTGGCCATGGGGACAAGAGGTTCGGGAAGGTAAAGAAGACCCCACATTACCAGCAATGTTCTCACCACTCTTGATATGGGCAGGGACCTGTTAGAGAGTGGGAGAGAAACCAGCCCTATTCACAAGGAAGGTGGATAAGTGACAAGATGTACTCATTGCAGTGAGAGGCTAGGGCAAACCCCTGAAGACCAGGGGGAAACATACTCCATAATTGGGAAGCTGTTGAATATTTAGAGCCAGAAAAGTAGTGGAGAACAAAATTAATGAAGTTTCACCTAGTAAAAATAAATAATTGCATTAATAAAAACCTAATCTTTTAGTCCAGCCTTTACAGGTTGTCAATAAAAATACATTCTCTCATGTTTATTTCTATTATTTAATAACTTAATTTCTAGGATCAATAAAAGTGTCTTTCATGTTTTGATTTTAATGGAAACCAGGAAGATGGCACTTCATGGAGCAAAATATTTTGCTTTAGGAGATGACAATTTTTTTTCCTAATTAATTTGTTATAAAATTTTCAAGATTCTTCATACTTTTGAGAGTACCTAAATGAGAGACCTGAACTGGCCCATTTGTCAGAAGGGCTAAATACCATTTTTAATAAACATCAGTCCCATGTAAAGGCTATCAGCATGCACATCTGAAAATAGAGGTTCTTAAAATTGCAACTTGCCTGCTATAATATCACTCGATACTACAGGAACTCTGGAACCATCTTCAAAGAGTAGAGGAATTAAGCTGCTCTGTAAGTGTAGCTGCAGATGATCACAGTTGTTCCTTCCTTGGCTGCATTTTGTTGTTTTGACCTTCTTTAGTTAAAAATATAAAATGTGAGTTGGTTTGACACTATAATACATTGCTGCAGGAGCTCCGTCATAGCAGGGCTGAGATCTGCAGAGTGCACAGAAGTGTAAAGCTTCAATTTAGATAAATGAAGTACTTAGGTGGAGCAATGCCTACAACAATAATGTTATCTGGGAATGATGGCGAACACTTATGGTACAATTTTTTATGAAATATATGAATCATCTGTCTTTTGGGGAACCCATTGTAACTTCCTTCTCCTGATTCTGTGTTAATATAGCGATTTAATTTCTGTTTCTCACTTATCCTCTGGAGAGAAAAATAGTAACAAACACCAGCATTTAGTAATCAGAGCCTTCAGAAGGCAATTTATGCACTTCAAAAGCATGTAAAGAACTAGGAGCATGCGGAGTTATGGAGGAAAGAACAGTGTGTTCCTCAAAATCTGCAGGCACCCATTTGGAGGGGTGCTGTGGAGCAGAACTGCCATGGAGGCTGGCACCTCATGGTGACCTGAGCCGTGTGCCAAGGCTTACTGTGGATTGTTCTGGACCAACAGCTTCCCCAGCAGTAGATGCTATTGAGATTAGTCACACAGCTTTCATGCTCCATCCTTCAGAAAGATCCTTGGAACATGTTCCAGCTATCAGGAGAGAGAAATTTTTTGGATGGGATGCTTGCCTGGTGTATAGCAATCTGGGCAGAACGGATACCTTTGGATTGCTACAGTTCATGTAGCAATTGATTTTATCTGGAGACAAGATTAGGGCTGCCAAGACAGTTTCTTGGCCCAGTTACCTTTTATACTGTGAGTTCTCCCTGGAAAACCACGCAGGCATATCTGGGGTTGTCTCCAGTTAACGTAGGCTGCCACATGGGTTGACTATATTGTTTGATCAGGTTTTGTGTTTGTGTTTCTGTTGTTTATGCCTGCAAATAGACCATATGGTCACTTCCATATTAAAAATCCTATTCAAAAACTATGAGTACCTGTTTTCCAGGAAAGCTGTAACAACAGTGAATAACCCTTGTTACATTTTCTTCTTTTCAGAATGATCTCTTCTAATGCTTTTCCAGACTAAACAAGGAAAATTTACCAATTCTCCTAATTTCCTGTTGCCCATACACCAAGGTAATGGTCAGCAGTGTAGAACAAGAGTTAACATAATCCAGGAATGCTTGGCTTTACAAAATCACAAGAAGGTTGAAATCTCAGCAATCTTTTCTCTGAAGAATGAAAGCATAAATTTAAAATTAAATGAAGCGTATTGGAACAAAGAGTAAGTGTGGGCAGAGAAGAATTGATAGTGCTTACTGCGGTGTAACATCAGAGCTGCAAATAAGCCTGTGTTTCATGCTGTTTCATTTTTTTTATGTGTGGAAAAGACAGGAATGACTAAAAGGTGAGTGCTAAGGTCTCAAGCTGAATGTAACTAAGCCTCTCTAATCTCTGGTCGGACTAAGCAGAGAAAGCACAGCTCCATTTTGTTTGGTGCCTTTTATTGCATGACTTTAGTGATATTCTCAAAGCATGCATTTAAGGCAGTCTCTGCTGTGCCACTGCTTCTTTACAGCAGATTTCATTTCACTTTGGCGAGGAGATTCAATGTGCCTAACATTGGTGCTCAAATCCCTTATGCTGTCAAGAGTGAAAAATAATCCCTTCCTTATGCCTTCTGCCACACACAGATGTACAAACACATCCTGGGGCAAAATCCTGAGCACTCTGAAATCCAGCAGGGCCATTAAGGTGGGGATGGAATAGCATACATATATGTGTTGTATGTATCTCCAGTATAAAGGGTAGGATTTTATGGTAAGAAGAAGGAATAGAGACAAAGTAGAAACACAGCTGGTAATTTGATGAATTTATATTGATTAATGAAAAATAGCATTAAATAGTTATCACCAAAGTTATCAGGGGAGAGTATTCTGCCTATTTTGATATGTTTATTTATTTCTTCAAACTAATTTTTTTGTTATTTTTCTCATAAAGAACACCTCTTTTTTTACATACTCAGAGCTTCCGAGTGAGGTGAGATTCATCAGAGATGTCCAAGGATGTTGATCCTCACACTGGTCAGGACTTGCAGTAGGTGAGTATATTAACCTTGAAGCTGGTTCATTCCCAAACCATTGGCCTACAACAAAACGTGATACTTACACAGTTACTTCTTCTTCAAAATGCAGTACCTGCACACATTGAGTCTGTACTAGGGTTTTTGGGAGACAGAGTTAATTCTTTTCATAGGAGCGTGTATAAGAGATTATGCTTTGCATTTCTGTTGTGTTGAACAGTGTTGTAACGCACCAATGCCATAGTTATTGCTGAGCACTGTTTACACAGCCTCAAGGCCTTTTCTGCTTCACACACCACCCCACCAGCAAATAGACTGGGGCTGCAAATGAAGTTGAGAGGGGGCACAGCTGGGACAGCTAATGCCAACTGACCAAAGGGATATTCCATGCCACATAATGTCGTACTCAGCAATAAAAGCTGGAGGAAGAATGGGGGCAAGGGAGGATGTTTGGAGTGATGGTGTTTGTCTTCCCAAGTCACTGTAAAGCATGATGTAGCCCAGCTTTCCAGGAGATGGCTGATTGTCTGCCCGCTGGTGGGAAGCACTGAATGAATTCCTTATTTTGCATTGCTCATGTGTGCAGCTTTTGCTTCACCTATTAAATTGGTTTTATCTCAACCCATGAGTTTTTGCACATTTACCTTTCCTCTTCTCCTCCCCATCCCACTGGTGGGGGAATGAGCTTCCTGCTGAGTTAAAAACCATGGCAATCAATTTCACACACTTTTTATGAAAGTAGATGGGTAGCTCAAGGTTGCAAAATAGAGCAGTGTTGGTTGCTGCTATCTGTTGGGATCTCCCCTATTTAATCTGTTGAGCTATCACAGACAAGATTCTTGGCCTGAATGGTTGGAAGAACTGTGGCAGAAGATGACAGAAGAGGACACAGTTAACTTCAAGGAAACATCAGATTCCATGAGTTGAATCGTTTCACAAAGAAAAACTAGTAGCCTAACTCCTGCCAGCTACATACTAAAAATAAAGTATTCAGCATTGTTTATTAAAATGCAGTGATGAAGTATTACCTTCTGTTCTATGCCTCAATACTAATAAGCAAGATATTTAGTAAATCAACTGCTTCCAACAAACAAAAGCCAGCTAATGAATATGAAACCCCTTTTGTAGCACTATAAAAGATTATCGAAAGCAGCGAACGCATCTAGAGAACAATAGAACATAGCTGTTTCCACTAGCATTTAATTTGCATGGGTGCAGTTGGCAATGATTTAGAAATTGTTGACAGTTTAGGAATCTATTTGTAGTATGGCATACGGAATATTGTAAGGTTTTTAAAATGTGTGTGACATAATTTGCAGTGTGCTTTAGGGAGAAATTAATTCTTCATAGCAAAGCTAATGCCTTCTTCATAAACATCTTGGTAGACCAAGGGTACAAAGAAAACTGTGAAACAAGTATAATGAGACTGTAAGACTGTCACAGTGGTGGCATCTGGTCTGTGTTTCCATTTGCTCTGCTTCATCCTGTAAGTTTTCAAATCTTAAGGGCCACCTTCCTGATTTTCCTTTTTGCAGTACCTAGCAGAAGCAAATTCTGGTCCAGAACCACCTGCTTGGCAGAGTACAGCCCAGAGAATAAGCAAAAGGAGGGGGTGCTCCTGGCTCCGTGTTTCATGTATCCACCCTAGGACTGATGTTGCGTGGCAGCCTTGCCCCAGGGTCAGTTAAACCACCTTCTCTGCTTCTGTGGATCACAGTACTGGGTGCTGTCAGAAGATACTGGTAACTGAGCTGGAACTGGGTACCCTCATGGAGCCAAGATGGTGTCAAGGACCAAGAAGGTCTACCTGTCTGGAGAAGGGAGAAGAGGACATGGCTAGGTGATAGGTATGTCACCTGACTGGTTAAATATAAAAGAAAATGTTGCTTTTGGATGTGTATCATAGGCAAGCTTGCACACTAACTTCAGTGGCACCACAGACGTCGAGTTAGCTGATGGGCACATGTTCAGCAGTACCACATACAACAGATCAAATCTGTCACCAAGGAGAACCAGATGACTGCAGTAAAGCCAGCCACTAGCCTGTAGTGGGGGCAGATAAGCTCAGGGATGAGTGTCAGTGTGGCAGGAAGCAGTGTACAGCTGCAAGACCCATGGACTTTCTTTCAGAGTGGGATGTGGATGACAGCTCCCCACCAGTCTCACCAAGCAACCTGCTGCAGGAAAGGCATCCTTATGGAGTGACTTTTTGACTGATCAGGTTTCAAATACATGATATTGCTGCAAGGGCTGTTGTACATATGACAGAGGACTTGGGCAAAGGGTTCCCTGTGAAGGCCCAGCAATCTATGTTGGGCCAACATCATAGGTTGTGCAGGAATCAGCTTTTTCTGACCTGCTCTGGGGTTCTCCAGGACCTCCTGTCTAACTTTAAACTGAATTGAATAAATGAAGGAGTTGAGGCTTCAGCATCAATTTATACCTGAAGGATTGTAAAGCTTTTATATCTATAGCATAATGGAAAATTCAAGAAAAGTTCAGCAGGTGTAAGCCTCCTCTTTGTCTTCCTCTACAGACATTCTTTAGTTAATTCATCCAGATTAAATGGGAGCTGCCTTCACCATGTTACCAGTGTGCAAATATATCAATCTGTTCTTGGCATGGTTGCTTCTATCTCAACTAAAATTCTAGATTTTTTCCCTTAATATCATACTGTGGATATCCACCCTTTAGCTAAAGTTTTTGTGGGAGGCAGTATTGTTATTATTGTCCATACTTTCTCTTTTATTGCTTTTTATGGGCAGTGGGTTTATACAATGGCTGCACCTGAGCTAGTGACTCCATTGCAGTGCTTGGAGATGAAGAGGTATGCTACAGTATGACTTGTCTTCAGCACAAACTGCTGAGTCAGGTAAGTGCATCAGATATAGGGAGTCTTGGGCAATCAGCTCATCTACATAAATACTCTAAAATCTGAAGTTAGAGCAAAGAGCTGAAAGCCCTTCTCTGTGTGCTGTGACCACTTTTTACCTCACTATTTTCCACTGTCCCATTGCTGTGTACGTTCCTGCTGCTTCCTCTCCACTCCCCATCTCTTTCTGCCAGGCGGTTGTTTCTCTCTCCTGTACTTTGAACGTACAATTCACAGAGCAGAGAAACCGATACTCCAATTCTTGCACTATGCCAAACACACTGGGACTCTGGCCCGTAAATGACTCCAGTACAAATTACTGTAATAAGCCTCATTAACAACATGTTCCCATCAGGAGGGTACTTAAACACATTTATAAAACTAGGGATGTGCTTATGTTCTGCTGAAGACAACGTTACCAAGGTATATGCTGGGACTTCAATATGTGCTTTTTTTCGCCCAGACGCAGCTTGTAGCTCAGTTGTCTGAAACAGTTGATCCTAACACTCTGCATCAGCCCCGAGATAGGAGGAGTCTAGATTGCATGTTTTAATCAAGAAAATTACCATTTGACTACTGTTGATGTTTCCCTGGCACTTCATCACTGGGGTGTGATTGCCCACAATCATTCCTTGCCTTTCTCTTGCATCTCATTCCAGTCAAGGATCTCAACATGTTTTTACAAGTGGCACCAGATTCAGTGAGAATCTGAGTGTCTTGGTAGATTGATTAGCTGTCTTCTTAATAACATCTATCCTTTTCATAAATTCTGGGCTTTCACATTAAGGCTCAAGTTTGATTTGCCAACAGATTTCAGATTAATTCTCTTTATGCAGCTGACAGTAACTTGCTGCTAAGTTCAGGAAACAGATTTATAGCATTTTGAATCCTTACATTTAATGTACAGTACTCAAGTTTTTCCTATTTTTGCTGGCTTTGACGGAGCTGAGCCAAAAAAGAAAAAGTCTACCCTATGTCTGCAGGTTTGCAACACAAGATGCAAAGTAGTTAGAAGGCCTTCTAGCACAGCAATAGTTTAAATTGGTTTTGTCAGCTGTTATTGTTTCTAAATTACTTCCATTTTTAAGCAACTGTAGGTAGGGCTTATTGATTGCGCTGTTTCTGCAATGTGATGAGATCTTAGCAGTCCAATTAAAAAATGTTCCCCAGCATTGTCTCTCTGAATTTTTATGGGAACTGTTACACTTGTGATATGATAACAAGCTGCATTATTGTTTTTTTTCTCAAACTGTCAAAACATTCAGCAGTCCTAGCCAGGCTGGTGCTGCAACCTTTCTTGCTCACAGACAAAATATCGTGTGTGCAGAGGGATCAGAAGTGCTAAGAGTCTGTATCAGAGTCGCCAGCTTCTGCCCTCAGGTGATGGGCAGTGGAATGGGACAACTAGTATGTCTGGGCAGGTCTGCTTTTTAAATTAATTCTTTCTATAATTTATACAGGGTAAAAATGTTTTATATGCTTTTAATATTCTTTGCTGTGCTACAGGAAAAAAAAGGTGCATAGAGGAGGGGGTAAACAGTCTGGGAAATGATGGGTTAAACTGCTGTATCCTTCATCTATCCTTAGCTTTGTCAGAGGCAGTGTGTTTTGAGGTTACTTCATCACTTCAGTACTAATTTGTCTGCCATTCACACATATAGATGTTACGAAAAGAGAAAAATCTGCTTACATAAAGTTCCTTATAAGAACAAATTCTTTTAAAAAAAGGTTAAAACTCAATGTCAATAAAAGGAAATGTACAACAAAAATACAACTGTTCTTTGAAAAAAAATCTTATTAAATTCTCTTTTATTTTAGACTAAAAGGAAAACAGAGCTTTTGATAGATTAATTAGAAGCTGAAATGTGTTTATTACCTCCTTCCTTATATCTTCTCATTTTCTGTTGATCTGACTGACTTGATCCACTCATCTCATCTTTGAGTGCATTTAATCAACTGGTGAAGGGCTTGAAAGAACCTGTGATGTCTGAGAAAACCAGCATTCTAAAACTTCTTTTAGGACTCCAACTCCAGACACTTCTCTTTGGCTTGAAGGAGGGGAAGGCGAGCTGCTTTCCACCTGCCAAATTCTTCCCACTGTCCTGCAGCCTGACTCACTCATCCTCTGAGAAGAGGAACAGATTCCTCCAAATGAACAAAGGTAGCCAAATCTGTCCTCTGTAATGGTAGTTCTATAAGAACAGTAATTTTATTGTTCACAAATTAATCTCCTTTTCTCTCACTTGAATTCAGCTTTGTATATGTCATGGAATTATTGTTTTAGGATATAAATACAGTATTGTGTGAAAAGTGAGTGTCTGGTGAACACTGAATGATCACCTAATCTTGAGGAAAATGTCACATTTATGACTAGGGTACAAAGAGGTACATAAAATACGGTGTGTTAATGAGCATGGCAATGTAATCTCATCCATGGCTGTCTTGTTACTATCCAGGAAATTCAGTGGCCTCTTTCTGTTTTTCAGATGTATAAAAGAAGCTAATGTGGTAATGGCTTGAAAAGAGACCACCGGTTTACAAAATATGCATGATCAGGTCTTCTCACAAACCTTCAGAACTAGATTGAGTTGGGGACTTCTAAGAGACATGGGTTGAGCCCAGCCTGGGGGAGCTTCACGCTGCCCTCGGGGTATGGTGGAGTCAAAGGATGGTGGCAAGCTGGGCACTGAGCTGGTGGAAGGGCGTGCATGCTGTCTTGCTGTAGGTCCTGCATCTATCATTTCCATTTATTCTTCTTCCACCAAGTTTACAGGGGAGTTAGAGGCACGTCATGGTGCCCATGTGTTTTTTTTGTCTCTCTCTTTTGGGCTTGGAAGAGATGGGATTTCTCTGAACAAATTCTCCTCTCCACCAGCACAGCCACATTATAGATTCAGATAGTGCCCACTTGGTGGGTAGATCTGCTTGGTGGGGAAGAGAAAAACAACATTCTTGGTGCTGTTCTTTCCCCCAGCCTATAACCTGTGAGAGGGGCAGCCACAGTGGCACGGGAATGCAGCGTGGCACTGGCTGTCCCTGGAGCTGCTGATCCTCATGGGCCACCATTTGCACTGTCAGCTTCTGTTCACCAGCACACATGCGTGCTGAGTTCACACATGACATAAACAAGTTATGCCTGACATGCTGTTGTTCTTTTAATGACAGGCTTTGGGTTTTAATAACAAGTTACCTGCATTTTCTCTTTCCTCCTCTCCAGCTAGCAAGCTTCAAAATGTGAGGATTAAAAAGCAATAATGAGATCTGATATAATTTTACCCATATAGTTCAATGAAAGAAATAAAAGCTTAGCTTCACTACAGCTGTATGTAAAATTTTTGGCAAGCCGAAGTGCAAGTATGCTAATAATAAAAAAAACAATACTAATGATTTACTCCTTGATTCCTGGCTCTTCTGTATTAAAGTGCTCTTACCAGAGATAATGAGGAACCCAGAAAGTGTTTCAAGTGAGAGAACTGTTTTGCTTTTATAGAGGTCTCATTTGATGTTGAAAGCTCTATAAATGATAAGAAATGGAGGTGAGTTTCAGATTAAAATGTAAAATCCAGTGCTGTCTATAGGATGATGACTTGCTCTTTGCTTTTGTGTGACTTTGGGCAATTTGTATCTCTCCGTGTCTTATTTCGCTTTCCACCTCCCATCTACCTAGATTGCAGTCTTTTGTGGTTATTGACTACCTCTTGCTGTTGTACAGTGCCCACGTTAGGGCAATCTCAACTCCAGCACTGTGATTCAAACACGAAAAGAAAGAAAATTCTGTAACCAGTGATCAATATGCTTGTCTCTGATGCTGGGCTAAAATGGTTAGGACTGTGAGCCTGTAGGAGCTGCAAGGGAGTCCAAGGAATTGGCATTAAGATGTGCTATTGTACTGGTGACACCTCTTTTTGGATAAAACACGTTTGTAGTCAGTAGGGACGGGACCTTGTGGGAGAACAACACATCCAGCCCAGCTGA
>NW_008588887.1:0-18203 GCF_000691845.1 Merops nubicus
TATCTAGACCATGCTTTTACCAAGAAAAGCTGGAGCAGATGATCCTTGAGGTCCATTTCAACCTGATATTCTATGATTCCATGATTCCCCATCCTTGACATGCTGATTCATCATGGAGCACAATACCTGTTGGGTTGGGATCAGGGAGAGAAGGACTCCTCCCTGGCAGCCAGGGGGACTGGCAAAGGTTGGGAGCCTGCACATTGATGCTTTGTGCCAGGGCATCCAGAGACCAGCATCATTTTCAGCCTTCCTGATGGCTCAGAAGTGCTTATTCCCTGCAATATTTCACACCTTGCCATGGATCCTGAGGAACATCTGCTGGCTTGATGGTTATGATTAATAACAACACCACGCTGCAGGGAAAAAAGCTTGTCTAAATGCTTTCAGTTGTTAACCACCCAGACATTAAGGCTTAATTCATCCTATTCCCTCCTTGTTAATTAAAGGGCTCTGCTTGTGTCAGCCAGATTAAGAAGAGGAGTTGCAGAGCAGTTGGCTAATTTTATTGCATGAAAGTTCCCTCAGCCTGGGACACCCTGGGACCAGGGATGGCTGCAGACAGCAGTTGGCTTCCTCTGCCAGCAGAGATGGAAAATGTGCAACGTGGTGATAAACTCTCTTTCCTGAGCTTCTTAAATCCTTCTCTTTACAACCCAGAGATGAGGGCTATAGCTTGATTTCTGCTCTGATTCCTTGATAGCCAGGAATTATTTATTTTGCAGCTGTCAGGCTGTATTTGCCACATTCAGTGCTTTGCTGTTTCGTCCTTCTCACATATCCTGGGGTTTTATACCTGAGCTTGTTTGTGGCTCTCTTAACAACACAATCAAGCCCAAAAGAATTGTATTTATTAGAACTGGTATTGAAGTTTCCCTGCCAGGAGGTAGCAGAGTTCAGGACCTGGTGGGTCCTGAAAACATCCTGGGGATGCTTTCCAGGCAGAAAAAGGGTCAAGTGATAAAAATCAATACACTTGGAAGCACAGGTCATCTGTTTGCAGCAGTGCTGGATCAGATCATAACTTGCCAGATCTAGGAAGAATCCTTCCCTGGGATTCACTCAAAAGAGCAAAATTAATATGCACGAATTTATTTAGCAAGATTAGGGTGGAGAACAAAGTCACCTTCAGCTGACAGCAGCTTCTCTGCCCCCATTCAGCATAACCCTCCCTATTTCCAGTCCTCCCACCCGTGTAGTGGTTCTGTGCAGGAGCCAAGCTACTGTTGAGTAATGGAAAGCTTAGTCAATCCCCCTCCAGGGAATACATGGAAATAAGGAAGATTTGGCATGGGGACAAAGTGATGGCACATTCCTTGAGCAGTGCACAGAAAAGGGAAAAAAAAATCCCAATCAACTATTTTTTTTTTCCCTCTGCTGGAAAAAAAAAATTGGAGCTTTCATGTTAGGCTGAAAATATCCTCCTGGTACTTTCCTATCTCCAAAGCAGCCTGGAAATGAAAGCAGCTTTGCAGAAGGGGCTCCCGAGGAGAATTTGTAGTGGTTTGAATTATCTGCATGCAGGCAAAATTTGGGAATTGTTTTTTTTATTGCTGGTGAAGTTAAATTCTGCTCAGGGATGTGAACCTGCTTCTGCTTCCCCAGATCCCTGCTGTGGAGGAACCAGCTGACCTTGTCCCTTTAAAAGCAGCACCCCCTCCCTTCCAAAAAAACAAGAAAATCAATTCATCCTTTGCTTCTTGGAGGATAGAAATTAAAAATCTCCCCACGTTTCACGAGATGCCACTTTCTCCAGTGTTCCCTCCCTGCAGCAACTGCTGCTTGTAACTAACTCAGAGCAGCAAGGACCAAATTTTCTCAGTGGTTAATCCTGTTAGAGCAGAGAGGAGCTGAGGGATAACGTGGGTTTCTCTCCTCCACCAGCTGCTCTGCCTGCCAAGTCCCAAGCACTCTCATCCCTTGGGCCTTTTTCCCTTTTTCTGTCCTATTTGGTTGAGAACTTGGTGGTCCACCAGGTTCAGAAGCCCCAGGACAGAGGGATGGACAGAGATTTCACCCAGACTTCATGTCTGCCTGTCTTTTTGGAGCAGGAAGCTAAAGATGGTTGATGTTTGCACTGTTTTGAGCTGGTCTGAGCACACACATCTGGAGTATTGGTTTGACTACCACTAGCCAGTCCCTACAAGTCCACAGTTTGCTTTGGAGTCATTATTCCACAGGAATAGCTTTGTCTCAGAGAAGACCTTTCTTCCCAAGAGCTCAACCATGATTTGATGCTATATGCCACAATTTGAGTCCCTGCCAGCCTTCAGAAAAGTGTATTTTTGAGTGGAATCTCCTGAGACCTATTCAAGGTGTCTTCCAGTGCAAATCATGTGCAAGGCAAAGATGGAAACCCTTGAATAAAACAAGTGTTGAACATAGCCCAGGAGGAGATCTGGAGAGAGCAAGGACTCCAACAGAGCTGCCCTGGTGGAACAGTGGGTAATTGGGGAAGGCAGGGTCTTGTGGAAGACCTTTTAAAAATAACTACAAATCCCAAAGAAGCTCTTTCTCTTGAAGAGGGGGCACAATGAGAAAGCTTCCCCAGGGTAAACTTCCTCCAGAGTTAAGGGTTAGTGGCTTTCTAAGGTGGAGGCAGGGGTGAGTTACCCAGTACCAGCTGTCTGGGACACTCATGGGAGGGAAGGCTTTGCTGCCTGCTCGTGTAGCACAGAATAAGAGAATGTTTGGGTTGAAGGAAACCTTTCAAGGTCATCTAATCCACCCCCCTGCAGGGAGCAGGGACATCCCCAGCTAGAGCAAGTTGCTCAGAGTTCCATCCAACCTCACCTGGGATGGTGCCACAACCTCACCTGGAATGGTTCCAGGGATGGGCCCTCGACCGCCTCTCTGGGCAGCCTGGGCCAGGGGCTCAACACCCTCAGAGTGAAATATTTCTTCTTTCTATCCAGTCTAAATCTCCCTCTTTTAGTTTTAAACCATCCCCCCTTGTCCTGTCCCAACAGGCCATGCTCAAATGTCCCTCGCCATCTTTCTGCCAGGCCCCTGGCAGCCCCCAGCAGGTCTCCCCAGCTGGAGCCTTCTCCTCTGGGGCTGCCCCAGCCCAACTCTCTCCTGCTGGGCTCCCAGCAGAGGGGTTCCCCCCTCGGGGCATTGCTGGGGCTCCTCTGGCCCCGCTCCAGCAGGTCCCTGGCTCTGCTGTGCTGAGGACTCCAGAGCTGCCCCAGCACTGCAGGGGGGTCTCCCAGAGCTGGCAGAGGGGCAGGGTCCCCTCCCTGCCCTGTGCCCACGCTGCTGGGGGGGCAGTGTATGAGCAATGCATGAGCTTGAGGGCCTCCAGCCCTTTGAACCCCTCGCCCCACTGGCCCACCACATCCTCAGATCCACCACATCCCAAGAGATGATTCTTCTTGAGGGGCTGTATCAAGGGACCCCCATGTGGCACGGGAGGATGGCTGGAAACCCACTCCTAGCCCCAGCCCCAACGCTGAGCTGAAGCAGCTTCTCTCTTCCCACTCATCAGCACCTGCACCCACGACGTGCTGCTTGGTCCCCCATGTCCCATCCCTGCCCAGAGGACTCATCCCCAGCACTCCTGTGTTTTTAGAGTGCTTTGAAAGGCAGATGTTGCAACCACAGCCCCAATAACCCCCCAAACCTGGAGTGTCTGCAGTCATTGCAGCACTGGGGTTGTGTTTTGCACGGCTGGTTGAGTTTGTTATAGGGTGGAAAAGAGACTGAGGAGATAGGAGGAGTTCTTCAAAGTTTTTTTTTGGGTGCAAGGGGAAGGTGTGAAGAATTTGAGAGATGAGTAAGATGCAGGGATGTGTATGTGAGAGGGCTTCAGTGGGAGCTGCAGCCAGCTCTTGGGCACTGTAATGTGATGGGGGAGTTGAGCCCATCAGCTCCTGTGATGGAAAGAAGCCACCCTCAGGCACTGCAGCCTCTCTCTTGCTCTGGGAATGTCCTTCACAGGACACAGGTCACCTTGCAAAATGGACAGTGCTGCTCAGCAGGGCCATCTGGGAGAGGGAAGAAGGTTGTGATGCCTCTCTGAGGACTCAGGCTGGTGAGAAGAGGAGCTGGGATGTGCCAGTTTGGTGCTGAGCTGGTCTGTCTGCTTTGGACCAAGCATAGGTGAGCTGGGATAGAGCCCTGGAAGAGATTCAGGTCCTGTGTAGGGATGCTAAAGCTGCAGAGCAGGAGAGTTCAGCTCCTGTTTAAGGTTGCCAGAGGAGGAACACGACTGAGAAAAGGGGAAAAGAGTCCATTTCTTAACTGAAGTCAGTGATCTCAGGCTTGCTTTGCCACTGCACTCCCAGGGCTGTGAGAATCCCCAGGGCACGAGATGCTGGTGAGAGACCCCTCCGTGCCTGGGGCATGGAGACACCACTGCTGCTGCTGGCTTTGGGGAGCTGCTGAGCATCCTTTCCCCTTCACTGCTCCTCTGAGGGGCAGCAGCAGCACAGGGTGGAGATCACTGTCTGCTGCTGCCAGTCCAGAGCAGGGTTTTGCTGTGGAAGGATCCAAGGAAAAATTTCCCTGTGGAGGGAACATCCCAGGGAGAGGAGAGCTTGGGAATGGCTTTCAACTGTTTTGTCCTCCTAGGGTCTGGCTGCTAGTAGAAGATCAGAGACTCATAGATTGTTTTGGGTTGCAGGGGACATTTAAAGGTCATCTAGTCCACACCCCCTGCCCTGAGCAGGGATATCCCCAGCTAGAGCAGGGTGCTCAGAGCCCCGGCCAACCTCACCTGGGATGGTGCCAGGGATGGGGCAGTGACCACCTCTCTGGGCAGCCTGGGCCAGGGGCTCACCACCCTCAGAGTGAAATATTTCTTCTTTCTATCCAGTCTAAATCTCCCTCTTTCAGTTTCAAACCATCCCCCCTTTGTCCTGTCCCAACAGACCCTGCTCAAAAGTCCCTCCCCAGCTTTCCTCTAGGCCCATTTTAATTACTGGAGGGCCACCAGAAGGTCTCCCTGGAGCCTTCTCTTCTCCAGGATGAACAATCCCACCTCTTTCAGCCTGGCCTCTCTACTGGAAGTAGAGAGCTTCCAGCCCTTAGGTCACTTTTGTAGCCTCCTCTGAACCCACTCCAACAGGTTCATGTCTTTCTTATGCTGAGATATCCCCTAATATAACCATACTGGCATCAAATGAAAACAATAAAACCCAGAAGCAAGTAACTTCCAAGCTTATTTGTCCCTTATTTCATTTTCTAGGGCCAGACTTTTCCAGGGGAAAATCATCCTTTTGGGTTTCCCTGCCTACAAAAAACCATCCACAACATTTCCCCCGAAACAGTGACAACCCCAAACCTTTCCCAAAGGGAAATCACTCTGGGAAATACATTTTCAAGCTCTGGGTAGGAAGCCCAATGAGCCAGCTCAGCTCCATCCCATGCAGCCCCCAGTGCTCAAACACACCACGAGGTCCCAGCACAGAATAATTAGGAGAATCAATGTTGGAATTGAGCCCAGTGAAAGCAAACGTGCACCCCTGAAGTGTATTGACTATTATGGTAAAACTCCTTTTTCTTCTCTCTAGATCCTTTTTTTTCCACAGTTCTGCTCCTCAGCCTTATGGCCTGGAGGCAGGAATGGGTTTTTGAAGGCACTTGTAGGTTTTTCAGCTATTTGAAAGGAGATGGGTTGTTATTTTATACATGAAGATGCACGTACTTGCTCTGTGTCCCAGGAGGAGAAGAGAGGTAGACAAAGATTAAAGTGGAAATAAAAAAAAACCCTGCCAGCAACTCAGCCACCATGACAGGAGAATGTTGTCTTAAGCATTTAATAGGAGCAAACAAAGGCAAGAGCTAGAGGAAATGAGATCTTGGGGCATTTCAGCAATTCCTGGGCCACTGGGCTGGTGTCTGTTGGCTGCTTCTCACACAGGGTGGAGGTGAGTGACCCAATCTCTGCCTTGAGACACAGAGGACTGCCATGGGCTTCACACTGGGCCAGTCTGGGATGCAGTTTGGTGTCCAAACTTGGGTGTCTTCCCTCAAAAAGGACCTTGAGAAGTTGGACAGTGTGTCCAAGTGGGGAGAAGACTAATACATCTAGACAGCACAAAGCATGGGGAGCAGTCGAGTGATCTGGGCTGACTTATTTTAGAAGGAGAAGGACTAAGAGGTAAAGGAAAGATCAGCTTCCCAATAGCTAAAGTGTTGTGGCAGGTAGGACTGACTGAATGCTCTTGGCATCCACAAAGGAAGGGCAGGACAGGATGGAAAAAAAAAAAGGAGAATAAAAAGAAGGATTTACTTTGGTACTTAGCAAAAAGGCTGGGAAAGCATCTGGAATTTGCTGTGACTATTAAAGGCCCTTTCTGGGAGAAGAAATCAGCAATAGGTTTTCAAAAGGAGGGTCTAAGAATGGCTCCTGCTGCTGAGCAGGTGCTATAGACCCTTCTTGCATCTCTCCTGGTGAACACCATCTTACAAGCTTCTCATATGGTCACCCGTCTTCACTAAAGTAGGTGTGTCTCCTCCTCCTGCCCCATTTCAGTTCCAGCCACGTGCAGTTCCTATAAACCCATGGGACCATCTTGTTGGCTCATCCTTTAGACCCATGACAGTGGTTCTGCTCCCAGGATGGAGCTGCTCTCCCCAGTCCTCCTCCACTTGCTGTCCAAGCATCTCCTGATATCTCTGCCCCTGCTTTTGACTTCAGGAGGAGACTTTCAGCTTTTCCAGGGCACTTTCAACTGCATCTGGTTAGTGACCAACCCTTTCTCTTGATGCTGGTGTTGAGTGATCATGCTGTGGAGTCAAAATTACAGAACAAACTGGGTTGGTTCTCAGCTCACAAAGGAGCTTCTCCATCCCAGCAAGAAAGCAAAGTGAACAGATGCCTCCTCTGGGCTGTCCAGATGGCTGAGGAGCTGCAAAAGGCATAAGAAGGATCGTAGCCCAGGGCAGCTTTCAAGTGGCCAAACTGATCTGGAGTGAACAACGACCTTCATAAACCCCCTTAATGAAAAGTGCATCCGTGCAGCAGGGTGAAGAGGGGGAGGAATTTCTCTGACTCTCTTATGCCACAGATATTTCAGCCTTGCTTTTTAAAGAGAGACCAGTTAGCTCTCACCACTGGAAAATCTACTTTTCCACCCCAATTTTTTGCTTTCTAGGCAGCTTGCCAATGGGTACCTGGCAGCCAACTTGAGGGGTGCAGCTCCTACTCACATGACAGGAAAGCACTTCCTTGGGGTGGAGGCAGATGGTGCAAATAAAGGAGAATATGGACTGATCACACTAAGGGGAGAGAGGAAAAATCCCACCCCAAGTCAGGCATATGAAACTTATCACTGCAGACATCTTTGGTGTCCAAATGCTTATTAGATGGAGTAAAAATGGGGTCTGGAGACCTTCAAAGAGATGATGGATGAATGAGAACTCTGGAAGTCTGGAATCCAACATCCTGCTCCAAGTTGGACCAGATTGATAAGGGCTTTGTCTGTCCCAGTCTTAACCCCCAAGGTTGGAGATCCCACCAGCTCTGTTTTCCAAGTCCTCTCCACATCCAGACCTCTGTCTTGCTGTTTCTTCCATTGAGTGAGAAGTCATGCCATAGAATCAGAGAATGGTTTGGGTTGGAAGGGACATTCAAGATCTAGTCCCAACACCTCCCACTAGACCAGGGTGCTCAAAGCCCCAACCATTTTGGCCTTGAAGCCTCAAGTCCTTGGACCTGGAGCTTTTCTGCCTTTGGAGCATTGCTGAAGAAAATCTCTGGTCTCAGGGTCCAGTGCTAGCACACAGCATAGCACCACGTGGACATGATCAACACACTTGGAGGTTCTGATGCATTGGTGTGTTGTGCCACCAAAAAACCCAAAAGGCACTTAAAAAAACCACACATAAGCTTTGGGATCTCCTAAGCTGTGCGTTTAAATGCCTTCCACGTAAAATTTTCCTCATTCAGAGATTGTTACAAGTTGTTTTCTCTGGAAGCTTTTGACCGTAAGTTCTCGTTGGTGTAAACCAGGCTCATGTGCAGTGAAATGCCTGTAACTGAATTAGGCTTTGCAGGAGAGGAAGGATGGGGTGACTCCACTGAGATGAAGTGAGCTTCTGGGAAGGACTCCACTATCAAAGTTGAGGTGCAAAGTTGCTCCCTGGGAACCATCAGCTACTTTTGTGCTGGGCTCCTAATCCCTGCTGGTGAGTTAGGATCCTTACTGTTGAAATGAAATGGGGAAAAACAAAAAGAAAATGATCCTTTTTAGAGAGGAGGGAAGAACCTCTGAAGGTCTGGGCTGCACAGCTTGCCTGTTGGAAGCCAAGCCACTGGATGAGTCTTATCTGATGTGAGCAGATTCGTCCCACTGTTGCACTTCAAAAGCAGATGGAAGAACCTTAGCCTGGTCACTCCTGGTTTAAATTATGCATCCTCCATCTGCTGACTTTGAGCACAGACGTGCTTGCAGTATCTGCTGCACTTCTTAAAATAACCTCCCTGCTGCCGTGGCTGCTCGGGGAGAGGTTTGGCACATCCCTGGTCCCAGCTATCTCAGCTTCTCTCTCTTGCTGATGTCCCTGCAGGTGACAGGTTGATATCATCTGAAGGAAAGTGAGTGGTACATCTTTGGCCAGCTATGGGCACAGGTTGGGCAGGCCAAGGTCCCACCATGCAAATGAAACCTGCTCCCCTCTTTCCTAGAATCACAGAATGCTTTGGGTTGGGAGGGACCTCAAAGATAATTGAGTTCAAATCATGCTGTGGGCAGAGAACCTCCCACTAGAGCAGGTTGCTCAAAGCCCCATCCAACCTGGCCTTTGAACACTTCCAGGGCTGGGGCATCCACAGCTGCTCTGGGCAACCTCTTCCAGTGTCTCACCCCCCTCACAGTGAAGAACTTCTTCCTTCTATCCAGCCTAAATCTCCCCTCTTTCTGCTTAAAGTCATGACCCCTTGTCCTGTCACTACATGGCCTTTGAACCCTCTTTCAACCCATTGTTAAGAATTTTACATACTTTGACTGCTCCAAGACACCTCAAAGCAGCTCCAGGTGCAGGTCCAAGCCAGTTGGCCCAGTAGCTCCCTGGGGCAGAGCCAGGGGTTGGTTAGATGGAGGCTCATCCTGCCCTGCTCAGGTCACTTCCAGACAACACCTTTGTCCCCTGGACGTGTTCCACCACACCCAACATGCCAAATTCTCTGCCTCTTCCCATGGCCTCTAAATCAACTCTGTCAGCTCCTTAATTATTTTAATTTTTCTTCATTCTCCACATCCCTCAAATATATTTTCTATATAGGGTACAGGCTTAAAAAAAGAAAGCTACCACTGTGTCCTTGCCTCTGAAATATTGCTGGAGAAATGTATGTATTTCATCTCTGCCTTTCATTTTTTTCAGGCTTTTTTTTTTTGGTTGCTTTGAAGAAGCTTGAAACAGTAATAGGCTGATGGCTACACTCCAACTCCATTGATTAACAGTGAGTGGTCGAGCTCTTCAGTGCCTGCAAATACATCCAGAAATGGGGGCAGGTGAATTATTGCAGTTTCCTGCAGAGGGAAGGAGACGTGGGAGGATCAGACCTACCATAGGGAGTTCAAAAGACCAGCCTGCCTCATGTCCAAGTCCTCGTTGGCATGGAGTCCTAATTGGAGGGAGAACCAGCGACTCTTTTAGTGGCTCAGCACAGCACCGGGCTGAATCATTTCCAGGTTTTGCAATTCTCAGTTGTCTCCACTTTAACAAGAGGAGAGCAGAGGACAGCAAGGGAGAAAGAACACTTCTGCAGTTTTATCAGTGCTGAGAATGGAAATCTCTTCCCAGCCATTCCAGTCCTCACCAGTGGTCCCATTATCAGCCACGTGGCTGAACCACGTTGCTCAGGTCTTTATGTAGTCTGGTCTTGAAAACATCCAGGATGGGAGATGGTCCAAGTTCTTTGGACAACCTTTTCCACTTCTTGTCTGTCTTCATCTGCTAAATGTCTCTCATCTGATATTTAGCCTTAACTCTTCTTTTTTGACTCAAAGGAATCACTGGTGGGTATGAAGCAATGGGAACCCCATCAGAACTGGGCTTTTCAGAGTAGGATGAACTTGGTAATATTATATTCTCTCCAAAAGAGAGACAGGTTTGGGGTGGGAACACAGCCTATGGTTTTCTCCAAACTTGAGGCAAGGAAGAGGAGCCAAGCTTGGATGCAGAGACTTAATCCTCAGATACCACCATCATGTCCCACCACATCCCTCCATCCCATTCATTGTCTGGGAGAGGTGCAAATTTCATCCAACATCAGAAAATCCACTTTGCCTTTGAAAAGATGGGGAATATTTTTGAAATCCTAACTTCTCCTGGGATAGGAAAGCGTTTTCTTCTTCTGACTTGAATTTAAGACCTATCCCAAGACTGCAGAAGAAGTGAAGGCAGATGTCATGGGTGATGATGAGCAAGAGATCACTCTAGAATAAAAGATGAGTCTGTGAGAAGTCAGAAGAGTTTGCAGCTTCTCTGCTGTACTTGATGCAGTTGTTGGTGCTGGGAGGTGTTTCTAGACTCTCTTGCAACTGGGCATCCAAGTGGAGCTCTCACTTGTATGGTAGGTGTTGCAAGAGCAGCCTCCAAGGCCAGCTGGAGTGCTACAAAACTGCCATTTCCAATCCTCCTGCAGTTAACCGTGAGTGATGCTGGATTTTCTGATATATATCATGAAACTCAGGTCCTGACAGGATTAATGCACTGTAAAAAGACTCCAGACCTTCAGTGAAGCAAAATTCCCTTTTAACACATCAACTTTACGAGCCCATGTGTGGCCACTTTTGGAAGAAGGAGAAATCCTTCGATGAAAAGGTGTTTCATGAAGAAAAACAGTCACAACAACAACAAGAACGTGCAACTGGAGAAAGTGAGTGATGAAGAAATTACTTAATTGCAAATACACTGAAGTCAATAGCTGGGCAAGAGGTACTAATATCAACACACCTTTGAAAGCTGTGAAGTCCAAAGGAAAACACATATTTGGGGCCAAAAAGCTAAAGGAATCTACCATGATATAGATGTCCAAGCAACTAAAACACAGAGATAAAGTCATGTTCTTCTTTCCACTTATCTTTTTATGGGATGAGATTTAACTTCTATTATCCCCATTAAATTCAAGAGAATTTGCCAAGGGGTTTTCATCTGTTCTGCAGAGATCTAAACTACCATTTGAAGGTATAATGTTTCCCAAAGCCTTTTTGGCAGTAGGAACAAGGCACGTCCTTGGAGAGTGGGGGTCTGAGCATGTTGTGGTTCAATCCTGCACGCTGACCTGACCCCTGTCTCACCTCGTTCCTCCTCAGGTCTGTATTTTCTCATCTCTTTTTGGTTTTTTTCCTGCATGTTTGAACTCAGTAGCTATTATTTTAAGAATTATGAGAGGATTATCTATTGAATCATGAGAAACCTCTACTCTAAGTAGCTTTTCTAGTAGCAAACCAGATTATTTTTAATATTGGTAGCTGTAGAAATTCCTATCTGCCATAACTCTACATCTTGCTTTGACTCTACACTCCTCAGGAGAACATCTGCTCTGGGTTGCTACCCCAGGAACTTAAATACTGTTTAATAATGCTGTTTAAATAAAAAATATAAACTGTTTAAATACTTAAATACATGGTGTGGGGTAACTCTCTTCACTTCTGTCATGTTTCAGCATGAGTTGCCCAACCCTCCCTGAAGCCCATGGGAATTGCTCAAGGTATAGACCTAGGAGTCAGATTCTATTTAAACAGATTAGAGGTCAGCAATGAGCAGCAATCAACTACAACCACACAGCTTCAACATCAGCAGTCAAGAAGCATCCCAGAGTGGAATTTCATTGATTTTAGTGAAATTATGTCATGCATTGATTTGAGCCAAAACCACGCTATACATCTCAACGCTCCTGAAAACCCTCTTGGAATTTATTCTCCAGGAGAGGTTCCATTAAAATAAAAGATGCCAATTTTCCCCATTGATCAAAATATCTTGTCACATCTCTGAGTGGAGAGATTACAGAACACCTTATAGAAGATTGACCTCTTGATACGTGGCAATGAAAGATTGCTGGCAACGAGGGAACCATCCAAGAGTTATTTGCTGAGAGGACCCAGGGGCATTAAAATCACTGGCTTGGACTGTTGCTGTGCCCTTTATCCACAGCTTGAGAGAGATTTGCAAAAGAAGCTCCTCTCAAGAAAGAGAGACAATATTTTTGCACCCAGTGACAGGAGAGCTCTGACAAATTTTAGATCACCTCACTTGGAGGGAACAAAGGCTGCTGAAGTGAGGCAAGTTCACTTCTCAGTAGTCATGACAACACTTTCAAGAACTCACAGTTTAGGGAAGAAGGAATGGAAATAAATACTGATTGGTGGCACAAAACGATCCATTATTGCTGTGCATTATCTCTCACCATCTGGACAGCTCTGAATTGAAGAGACCAATGCTTGGTGGCCTCCCTGAGGCCAGGCAGGATGCAGCTTCCCACAGCAGATGTCAAAGGTGGCAGGCAGTGCAGAGGGCCCTGGGGTCAGAGCCCAGACCCATCGTGCATGTCCTTGGGAAGCAGTGGAAGAAGGTAGGACCAGCTCCCTCTAAGCTCTTCACCTGAGCCTTTGGAGGAGTCATTGTGGCTCCCAGAATCAGAGGAACCAAACGGCCATCCTGAGCTGCCCCAGTGTGAAGTCTGGGGGTAGCTTTGAGCTGCTGCAGGAGCTTGATCCCTCAGGCTTTACACTGAAGAGGGTGATGGGATGTCCAGCATGCCCCACCCATGGCTTCTTGACCAGCCAGGGCATGATTACAAATAACTAGAGGACACAAATATCATAAATGGCTGTGACTACTTGCTAAATGGAGTGTACCTCTGCAAGTGCTTGCCTTGCAAGTCACATCTGCTCTTTGAAAGTCTATTTCCCTCCTTTCCATTCCCCCAGGAAGTTTGCTAGTGCTTTATTAGGTTTTCTTTTTCTTTTTTTTCTGCTCCTTCTTCATCTTTTTTGGATGTAATAGCTGCCCTCCAGCTATATCTGTTTTCTTCTTCTCATCCAGACAGCTTCTAATACCCATCTGGCCCATGGGAAACTGGGATCCTCACTGGACAGTAATGGGCCAGTGGAAACTTCAGAGTCTCCACAGCAAGGGAAGAAGGGATTAGGATTGAGAGGTGCTGTGCCCAGGATCCTTTTACAAACCCCAGATAGGCTCAAGAGAGAGAGTAAGGTCCCCTGTGCTCTCCTGGAAATGCATCTGAGAGATTGGCAGGCACAATAAAACTATTCTTCTCTTCTGGCAAGTTTTATTAAAGGAAAAAAGAAGAGTCACAAGTGTGGGATTGCTGGGGCCACAGTGCAGCAATGACCTGCTTCTAGGAGTGAAGCTGAAGGCATCCATATCAGCTCTAGCTGGGGAGACCTTCTGGGGTCCTTTCTGTATTGAAAGGGGCCTACAGGAAAGATGGGAATGATGTTTTTAGAAGAGTCTGTTGCAACTGGACAAGGGGAGGTGGTTTTGGACTGAAAAAGGAGAGATTTAGACTAGATGGTTTGCTTGGAGTTGCACAGATGGGCTGGGTCAGCTTCATGGGGCTGCACATTAGAGACGTGGTTCAGTGGTGGACTTGGCAGTGCTGGCTTGGACTCAATGATCTTAAAGCTGTTTTCAAACCTAAATGCTTCTATGATTTATTAAACAGCACCTAAAGCAGAAAAACTTGGATTTCTTTGAACTTGGCTTTTCAAGGGCAACAAACCATTTCTCACATTAGACCTTTTCACACTTCTCCTTGACTTCCCACATGCTTAGACCACTGACAAAACTCATTCAGGTGAGCATTCATCCATACCCTGGTTTAGAAGAGGAGGCATTGCTGGAGCCTTGACAGTTCTGGTGCTTTTATTTAGGCAGCTGGCCAAAACATTTAAAAGTTTAAGCTAGCAGCCTAAAAACTGCCAAACTTCTCTGAAAAATCTAAATAGAATAAGGAAATAATAGAAGCATGGAATGGTTTGGGTTGGAAGGGTCCTCAAAGATCATTGAGTTCCAACCCCCTTCCCATGGGCAGGGACAGCTCCCACTAGACCAGGTTGGCCTCATATCAGAGGGGTGGAGGCACAGAAAAGATGAAGCCCAGACCCAAGCAGGAGTTAGCTCTGCTTCTGCCTTTGCTGTGGGAGGGTGAGGTGGTGAGTCCACAGGTCTGATCTGTACCACCTCAAAGCCCTGCAGGATGGAGCCACACAAAGCCAAGCCCCACAGATGTCATGGAAACACTTGGGTCTGTCCTGGCACGTTTAACAGCACCTAAAGCATCTCCACCTGGAGCAAGTGGTGGACAGGACTTGGTCCTTTTAGCCACAACTACTCATTCTTTCATTGGCCTTCATCAGATCCTCTTGCACAGCAGTTGTGGCTTCCAGCCTCAGATTTCTTCAGTGCTTTTAGGTACCTTTTGGTTTTCTAGAAAAACAACCTAACAGGGAGGTCCTGAAGGAACTTGTTGTGGTTCAGGAACCGTGACCCATCCGTGGATTAAACAAACTGCTCCCTGCCTTTGAAATCCCTCCCTGAGCCCAGGGCTTTGCAAACCCACTTCCTTTTGGCATCCCTCTCCAGCTTGGGTTGCTCGCCAGCCTCGTGAAGAGGCTGATCTGAATATTTGTCTTCTCCCCCTGTTCTCACATGAGGCATGGTGCTAGAGAGGGAGTTTTCTGCCTGGGGGATTACAAATCATAGAATCATAGGTCTGGGCTGGAAGGGACCTCCAAAGGTCATCTAGTCCAACCCCCTGCCATCAGCAGGGACATCTCCAACTTGATCAAGCTGCTCAGAGCTTCATCCAGCCTGATCTTGAATGTCCCCAGGGATGGGGCCTCCACCACCTGTCTGGAAAACCTATTCCAGTGGTCTATCACCCTCATATGGAACAACTTTTTCCTAACATCTAACCTAAATCTCCCTTCTCTAGCTCAAAGCCATTCCCCCTCATCCTCTCACTCCAAACCCTTGTGAACAGTCCCTCCCCTGATTTCTTGTAGGCCTCTCAGATATTGGAAGGTCTCTCTAAGGTCCCCCCAGAGCCTCCTCTTCTCCAGGCTGAACCACCCCAGCTCTTGTCATGACAGACCACTGAAGATGAACACAGTGAGGATGTTTTCTAGATATTCTTTTTTTCCCCAAAGAGCTTTAAACAGCCCTCAGGAAAGGAAGAAATGGCACAAAGAGCAGCCTGTCTTGCTTGGGGTTTCTTTGGAGAACACCAAGCTCTGCAGGTATCCATCCCTCCTTCAGCAGGGTCTGGCTTGGTCCCTAGAAGAGTCCATTTGCTGGGTGGGTGTTTCCTCCCACTTCAGCTCTCCAGGCAGCAGACCAGTCACAGTGCTAGTGCCCTAATCAATTCTAGACATATAATTTAGTATTTATATTAGAGTTTGTTTGCCCAAAGACCAGATGCTTGTCTGTGTCCCCTCTTCCACCTGCCCACAGTATGAGGAGCTGTGTCCTGGTCCTCATCCCTGCCTCAACGTTGCAGGAAAACTTTTCTCCATCACAGGGACGTTAAAACTGTCTCCTAAATCCATCTCATTCAAGAAATCCATCTCAGTCAAGCACCTGATGGCCTGAGAGGTGAAGGCAGGGGCAAGGGGCGATTGGAGCCCTCCTCACTGGTGGACACAACCCCAGAACAGGACTCAGAGTTATTCTGGGAGCATTTGCCTGTGTGAGTCTCTCTCTTGTTGTCCAGGAGAAGGTTTCTGGCTGGAAACCAGGGCTGAGGTTTAGCCAGAAGGTTCAGGGTT
Source organism: Merops nubicus (assembly GCF_000691845.1). Lineage (NCBI taxonomy): Eukaryota > Metazoa > Chordata > Aves > Coraciiformes > Meropidae > Merops > Merops nubicus. The sequence goes on from NW_008588887.1 coordinate 15,744, forward strand.
GCAGGGCTCAGCATTTTCTTACCAGGAGGTTGCCTTGGATGAGTGCCCAAGCAGAGAGAGGCAGCTGGGGAAGGAGTGTGGCTGAGCACCTACGGTGGAGCTGCAGCAACTCCAGCCCACCTTCTCCTTCAAGCTGTCAGGAGTGTTTAAAATTGGTGGGAGGAGCGTGGGCACAAGTGGGAAGATCTAGGGAAAGTCCAGTGGGAACAGCTATTGCTGAGGAGCACTGGTAGGACTAAGCTTGGAAGGGGCAACTTCGTTCCCAGCAGTGTTTGAGACATCTGGGAAGGGCAAGAGGAAGGTGGGAATGGTTTGGTGATAGAAGAGCACATAACCAAATCCCCTGCCCTCACCTCAGCCCTTGCTCCTCACTGTTGAATGAAAAAGTGTCTTGTCCACGTGGATTTCAGCAGATCTGGCACAAAATTTAGGTGCTCTCAGGTTTCTTCTCACCAGAGTTCCCCTAAAGCAGTGGGGAGGAAGGCAAGTGGAGGACATGTTTTGATTTATCTGGCCAGATGCTCTCCTGGACGTTGTGCCTGTCAACATATCCCATCTAAACCTTCCTCTGGGTTCCCTTCCTCCATGCAGGAGCAATGAGAAGACAAGCAGCTCTCCTGGGACTATCTGAGGGATGGATACTGGGTAGAAAAGAAAAGGCTGGTCTGAACTCCCAGCCTCCTGGTTGCCTCCCTCCAAAGCACTCACTGTGCTGAAGAATGGAGGTGACATGTCTTGGCCAGAGCCAAAGGAGGGCATGGAGGGTGCTTGGTGAGTCCCTGATGTCCTGATGCAGCTGCACGTGCCTTTCTCCTGCCTCCAGATCCCCTCCTCCCCTCCACTCCTCGTGATTGGAGTGGTTATTAATGCTATGGAAAGGAAATACTCAGGTAGATAAATACTCTCTCTACAGCTCTGTGAACAGAGGTTGGAGTGAGGAGGGGAATGGTCTTTTCTCCCAAGGAACAAGCACCAGAAGAAGAGAAAATGGCCTCAAGTTGCTCCAGGGAAGGTTTAAGGTGAACCTGAAGGAAAATATCTGCCCCTAAAGTGTTATCAAGCTCTGCACCAGGCTGCCCAGGGCAGTGGTGGAGTCCCCATCCCTGGAGGGGTTCCAAACCCATGGAGATGTGGGGTGAGGGACATGGGGCAGTGGTGGGCTTGACAGTGCTGGGTGAATGGTTGGACTTGATGAGCTTAAAGGACTTTTCCAACCCAAACAATTCTCTGATTCTGTGACATACCATCAGAGGATGTGCAATGCAGGTGCCCAGATCTGACGTTTCTCAGGAATCAGCCTCCCTGGGGAAACTGAGGCACTGGCTGTGTTAGAGTCATGACCACAAATCCCAGCAAACACTTCAGAGAAACCAGCACTTGTGGCTCCAGCAAGAACCACCAGTCAAGAACCATCCCAGGGGAGGCTGGCCAGGGCTCTGAGCAACCTGCTCTAGTTGGGGATGTCCCTGCAGGGGGATTGGACTTGATGACCTTGAAGGTCCAACCCAACCCATTCCATGATTCTGTGAGCAGCAGACAAAGGAAAACACTTAGAATGTAGTGTGAGGTGATGGGAAGCATTGCTCCAAGTTTGGGCAAGAAGAACCTCAAAGGGAAAGTCACCCACAAGCCTTGGAGACACAGGTAGGTACATGCAGAAACCAACCAGAGGAGAAAACCAACAATGCCCTTAAAATATTGGGTTGTTTTCTTCCTCTCTAACAGTTGCTTATTTTCCTGCAGAGAAGTTTGAAGTTCTCCAGTTCCTGGGTGTGTTACAGGAGCAGCAGCGTGGAGATACAAGCTTTTAATGAAGTTTATGTAAATTTGGTTATGTTTATATTTAACTGAACAGATTTAGGAGTTCTAATAAAGCAGCAGATGAGGCATGGAAAAGAGCTGGTGCAGTTCTCCACCACGGTTATTTTTTACCTTCCTCCCACCATTCCCACCAAATAAAAGTCTCTTTCTGTTGCCAGTTTCCCTTCAAAACAAGTGCTTTGGAAAACTTGTTTATCCCTCAGTGCTGCTGAAGCATCTCACCAAGCTGCAGTTGAGTTGCACCACATCACCTTTCTTCTGCGAGCAACCGGGGATAATTGAGCCCATATTTGCTTTCCCTTGAAGCTAATTAATTTTTCCCCCACTCCACTGTCTGATCTTTCTTCACCAGCGTGGGAGCACTGAGACAGGCCCAGGCAAGGCTTGGCTTGTTGTTATTTGTAGACAAGTTGGAGCTGAAGCAGCCTTTTTCTTTGGAGGAGAGCTGAGGAGGGTTGCTGCAGCCACCCCGATGTGCTGGGCTCAGATGCAGATCCTTGCACCACGGTTGGTGAAGGTGCAGGATGAGCTTCAGCCCTGGGGATGGGAGTGGAGAAGGAGGCAGAGCTGGAGCTGCCCAATAATAGAGCCACAGCAATGCTGGGAGGGCTGGAGCAGCTCTGCTGTGAGGACAGGCTG
>NW_008588887.1:18329-31671 GCF_000691845.1 Merops nubicus
TTTTCTGAGCTAGACACAACTTGGTCTTTATGGCTCTATAGTCCTGAAATATCTGTGCCAACTGAACTGTCCCAGACAGACTGCCCAGAGAGGTGGTCACTGCCCCACCCCTGGAACCATCCCAGGGGAGGTTGGAGGTGTCTCTGAGCACCCTGCTCTAGCTGCAGATGTCCGGCTTGTGGTAGGGGGGTTGGACTGGATGACCTTTGGAGGTGCCTTCCAGCCCAGACATTCTATGAATAACAGATGGTCCTGTTCTTGTGGCTATGAAGAGAAGAGGCCACCAACAGAGACCTGTGACCATTGTCCCTTCTGATGCACTGCCTGTCCCAAGAAAGCAGTAAGTCCATCTTAGAACAACACCACAGCAGACCAATACACAGAGAAGCTGGAAAATTTGTGAGTGCCAAGTGAGGGCAAAGAGTGTGATGGGTCTCCAGGTCTTCATCCACCCTGTGGGAAGGCTGGCTAATTAACCATGGCCACTAACTACCAGTGGACATGTGGGGCATTGTTTCCTGTGACCTGCACACTGCTGTGACCCACCAGATGGTGCTGACAAGTGCTTTGATTTTGCAAAGTGAATGGGCTTGGAAGGGGGTGGAATGAAGGAGGAATGAAGTGAGACCCCACAACCTGCCATGACCTGATGGTCGAGCCAGAGCTGTCCTTCTGCATCCCAGAAACACCATGGAGGGGGTCAGAAGGATGTTGTGGGGGTGATGGGTTTCATCCTGCCTCATACCTCAGCCAGCCAGCGTGTCTACAGCCACACTTGGGTCTAGCTGGACATCCCCTTACCAATGGGGAGAGCCAAGGAGCAGTGATAGGTTTCATCCTGCCTCGTATCTCAGCCAGCCAACTTGTCTACAGCCACACTTGGGTGTAGCTGGACATCTCCTTACCAATGGGGAGAGCCAAGGAGCAGAGACAAGAGACTCAACAAGTCCTTGGGATGAGACATTTGGGAGCCTCACCTCTCCTGCCACCCTGCCACAACCTCTTTAAAATATTTCCTGCTCTCCCCAGGAGTCTTTATATTAAGAAATGAGCCATTTTGGGGGGTTGTCAGCATCATGCATTGCTCAGGCAGTGACCTCCAATGCAAACCAGCAGTGTCCATGCAGGATATTCCCAACTGAGGCTCTCCGTGGCAGACCCCACCTGGGATGGGGTTTCCAAGGAGGGGAAGGTGGTCTCAGGCCCCATTTTGAGCAAACCTTCCTTATCAGAGAAGAGCAGGTGTCTTCTGCACACGTTGGGGGGTTCACACTCGACATAGCTGCTGGTCACACCAAGATCCCAGTGAGATTTAGAGGCTTATTGCTCTGTGAGCTGGGTGACTGATGCTCTCTGGGCTTCATCCAGCCTGTCTGAGCCATTCCTCCAGCCCTGCTGGTTCCCACCCTGTCCCTGGGGTTCCTTGTTGGGGTCACAAAACTGCTCCATTTGGTGAAGACAGCCATGCTTGGATACCAGAGGTTTCCCCTCACTCCAAGAAGGATAATGATGTGTTGGAGCATGTCCAAATGAAGCCAAGGAAGCTGGGGAAGGGTCTAGAGCCCAAGTGTGGGGAGGAGCAGCTGAGGGAGCTGGGGGTGCTGAGCCTGGAGCAAAGGAGGCTCAGGGGAGACCTTCTGGCTCTGCACAGCTCCTGATAGGAGGTTGGGAGGTTGTAGCAAGGTGGGAGTTGGTCTCTTCTCCCAAGGAACAAGTGATAGGACAAGAGGAAATGGCCTCAAGTTGCACCAGGAGAGGTTGAGGTTGGGCATTAGGAAAAATGTCTTCTCCTGAAGGGTTGTCCAGGGCTGTGCCAGGCTGCCCAGGGCAGTGGTGGAGTCCCCACCCCTGGAGAGATTTAAAAGCCATGAAGATGTGCTGCTGAGGTTAGTACTGGGTTTGGCAGCACAAGGTTAGCAGTTAGGGCCTAAATTTAGGTCTGGCATGGTCAAAGCTTAGGTTTGAGACGAGGTTGCCCTACAACCCCACACTCCTCCCCAAGAAAACAAAGCAACGTGGTTCAGGTGGCACTAGCAAACCAGCAAAGCCCCACGTTGTTCCCCATCCAACTCTCACATCATTCCATAGGCCAAATTCTTGCCTAAAATCTGTTGGCCGTCTATCAGATGTCCAACAGACGGGGGTCTGGCTTCTTGTCTCTGTGATTTCATGGGCAGCAGACACACTGCATGAGGAAACCAGAGCCCCACCACTGCACCTCAGCCCGGGTCTCAGGGTCCCTCAATGATCCGAGGGCTGGAGCAGCTCTGCTGTGAGGACAGACTGAGAGAGTTGGGGCTGTTCAGTCTGGAGAAGAGAAGGCTCCGAGGGGACCTTGTTGTGGCCTTCCAGTATCTTAGGGGGGCTACAAGAAAGCTGGGGAAGGACTTTTTAGGATATCGAGTAACGACAGGACTAGGGGGAATGGGGCAAAGCTGGAAGTGGGCAGATTCAGGCTGGATGTGAGGAAGAAGTTCTTCCCCAGGAGAGTGGTGAGACCCTGGAATGGGTTGCCCAGGGCGGTGGTTGAGGCCCCATCCCTGGGGGTCTTTAAGGCCAGGCTGGAGGAGGCTCTGGGCAGCCTGATCTAGTGGGAGGTGTCCCTGCTCATGGCAGAGGGGTTGGAACTGGGGGATCCTTGTGGTCCCTTCCAGCCCTGACAGATTCTGATCTGTTTTAGCAGAGGACTTTAGAGCCCTAATGGCTCAATGGTTGGACTTGATGATCTGGGAGGTCCCTTCCAACCTAAATGATTCTTTGATTCTATGATTCTATGCCCCCATTCCTACAATACAAAGAGAGACCAGAAAAATGTGAAAAATCCCATATATTGGCAAGCACTCATGATATTTATTTTGTTTTCTTTTACAGGAACCAACCATCTGTTTTACCAACATCCAGCAGTGCTTTGATGCACACCAGGGAGAAAGCTGCAGAAGCTGCATCAACACCACTGGGCTGAGTGTTGTATCCAGAGTTTGGTGGTAGGGCTCTGGCACCATGAGCAAGGAAATGTGGTCCAGCAAGAGGGTTAATTGGGCAGGCATGTTGATCAGGGAGGTTTGTTTCTAGCAGGGCTTTTGGTCATGGTATAGGTGTGGGGAGCATCTGAGACCATCTCCTCCCAAGGAGGACTTCAAAGACTCAGTTCAGTGCTGCAGAACTGGCTCATTAATGTTTTTTTTTTACCTGGTCACCTCTTTGTCTCTGTTTTCTTCCTGTTCATCTGGGATGAACCAACAGTCCAGCTGGATTAGTCGCTGTGATGGGGCTTTCTAACAGCCAGAAACCCCCAGGAGCATCTTCAGGAGGTCTTTTTTTGCCATGGACATGGACTCATGGTAGTTGCAGGCATCCTAGGTGAGCATCTGGCTGCCCAGGGAAGTGGTTGAATCACCATCCCTTGACTTACTTAAAGGTGATGTAGATATGGTGCCCGAGGACATGACTTAGTAAAGCTAGTTTAAGGCTTGGACTCCATGATCTTGAAGGTCTTTTTTTGCACCCTAAGTGATTCTGTGATTCTATGATCTGGAGAGGAGATCATGGAAATGGGGAGGGGAGTTTCCTCACTTAATGAAAGCTATCTTTGGAGGAAATGGGTGTTTCTCAAACACAATCTCAGGCACCTGAGTGATCCCACTAGATGTGGTGACACAGGGATGGGAAACCAAAAGCATTTTGCCTAAATACTGAACCTCACTTCACTTTTCAGCTGCAGCTTCTTTTCTCTGCAACCTGAAATGAATCTAAATATCCCTCACTCAAGGTGCTGGAGGAGGAGATATCTGGAGAAAAAGTGTTCTGTCCAGAAACCAGCTAAATTAAAAGATTTAGACACATGAGGGGAAAAAAAAGACCAGAGCCATGATGTTAATAGATAAATGATGTCAGAGAGCAGGAGATAACCCAGCCTCCCTCACTTAAGGTGCTGGAGGAGGAGGAGGAGATTTCTGGAGAAAAAGTGTTCTGTCCAGAAACCAGCTAAATTAGGAGATTTAGACACATGGGGGGGAAAAAAAAAGATCAGAGCCATGATGTTAATAGATAAATGATGTCAGAGAGCAGGAGATAACCCAGCCCCTTAGGTGTCCCACCTGAGCTTTGCAAAATGACAAGCATGGGGAAGCCTTCTCTGGGACAACATGTGCTTAGAAAAGGCAGGAAGGGCTGAGCAGTCTCTCCTGCCTGCCCAAATTAGAAGGGGCTGCTCGAGGCACCCCAGGGAAGCGTTATCCTTGCCCAAGGATGAGTACCAGAGACACAGAAGATGCTGCTCAGAAAGGAGAGACTCTCCTGCTCTTCTGTTGGTCATCAGCCTCAGCACCAGTTGATTATCCCACTAATTGCTGGCCAGATATGTGTGGTGCTGAGGCAACGAGGGCTTCTCCAGGGAGGGCTAGAGATGTCCCCCCTGGTGCCCTCTGACAGCTGGTCCTGGTGGTCCAGAAGGGAAGGAACTGGGAGAACTGGTTGGAGTCTTGAGCAGGGGATGCTGCAGAGGACTCTGCCTCCAGCTCCTGCTCTTGGTGAGTCTGGTTAATCCACGTTTCCACTTGAAGGAGAGAATAGGAATTTCCAGGCGAGAGGATTTATGCACAAGGACTGAACAGTTAAATTTATTCATGGCTAAACTGTGGAGCCCAGAGTTATTAAAGCATGAAATTGTGCCAGTCAATTAAAGCGTCAATCACAGGCAGCCTCATTTAGGAGAGCTGCTTTAATCCCAAGGAAGGAACATTTTCTTGGCCTAGGGAGAGAGCACATTGACTTGAAGCTGGTTTTACTGAAATAGCTGTTCCTCAGTTACTGCTCAAAGACTTGCCAATGTTTTATTTTCTTTATTATTTTCCCCTGTGCTCCTTCCAAGGTGACTTGTGTTGTGCTCGAGTAGAAACCCAGATGCCATTTGAGCTGGAGATGGAGGAACTCTAGTGGGTTACACAGCAAACCAACCAGAAAACTGATCAAAGAGAGATTTAAACTGGCAGATATCAAAGTTTTGGGACACCTTTTGCTTTTAAGCATAGAAAGGGTTCTTCTTGTGTATTTACAACTCAGCAATTAGATTATTCTACTTGTCCCTTCATGCAACGTGTTTGGTTTACTTTCTTTAGAAGCCTTTTTTCCCCCCTCTGGTCTGAAATCCCAGAACACTGACTACATTAATGATCTGTTTTTACAAATGATGACTGTCCTCAGGCACAGATATATAGAGCAAGTCACATTCCTGATGGTAGTGGATGCATAGGCAGGAGAAACATCTCCAGAGGTGGTTTACCTGGAGATGAAGATGAGCCTAGGCACTGAGTGTGAGCTTTTATTCCTTGTCCATCAAAGCTCATGAAACAGAGACAAAACAGAGGAGAAACAGGAGATCTGGGGGTCCACAACTTGTCCAAGCTTGCACTCCAAGCCACATGTGGAGCTTGGTAGGGAGCCCAAGTGTCCTTCCAACTCCTTACATTTCATTCCATTCCCATTGATGACCAGCAGCAGGTTTTTCACTTGGGCTGGAGGTATTTTGGAGGTGGGGATGGCTTTGGGTGTGCTTTCCAGTAGAGAAGTAGTGATGTGAAAGTTGGCAAGGTTGCTCAGAAGAGGAGGAGGTGGTGGCTGACTCCCAGGAAACGGCCTCAGGTTGTGCCAGGGGAGGTTTAGGTTGGACATGAGGAAAAATTCTTCACCAAAAGACTTGCCAAAGCCTGGAACAGCTTCCTCAGGGCAGTGGTGGAGTCCCCATCCCTGGAGGGGTTTCCAAGCTGTGGAGATGTGGTGTGAGGGACACGGGGCAGTGGGGACCTGGAAGTTCTGAGTTAACAGTTGGACTTGCTGATCTTAAAGGTCTTTTCCAACCAGAATGATTGGGTCCACCCCTCTGCTCCAGCAGCTCACCCCCAGCAGGGTGCCCAGGGTCACAGCCAGGTGGGTTTGGGATCTCTCCAGAGCAGGAGACTCCACAGCCTCTCTGGGCAGCTGCTCCAGGCTCCAACACCCTCACCCCAAAGAAGTTTCTCCTCCTGCTCAGGTGGCACCTCCTGGGTTCCAGTTGGTGCCCGTTGCCCCTTGGCCTGTGGCTGGGCACCACTGAGCAGAGTCTGGCCCCAGCCTCTTGCCCCCCGGGGCCCTTGAGCTCTTGCTCAGCACTGCTCAGATCCCCTCTGAGGCTTCTCTTCTCCAGCTCAGCAGCCCCAGGGCTCTCAGCCTGGCCTGGCACAGAGATGCTCCAGTCTCTCAGCATCTTCAGAGCCTCTGCTGGACTCTCTCAAGTTCCAGGGCCCTGGACACCAGTTGCCCACACTGATACGTGTCCCCTCCTATCTCCTTCTTTGGGAAATGGTTCATTCCCTTCAAGAAGCAGCTCAGGCAAGGGTCTGGGGATGGTCCACTCCAGGGATGAGGCTTCACTACGGGTGAGGTTGCATCAGGTTGGGCTCCCACTGCTGCCCCAGCCAGCCTTGCAACTGAGGTACCCCTGCATGGCCCAGTGCCACCCTGCAAGACACACAAGGAGACTCTTTGGGTTGTGATCTGTCTGTGGGACAGTTCTCACAGCACTCTGGGTCCTCTGAAGATTGCAGAAAAAGATGTGTGTGCATTTGGCTACCCTGCAAGACACACCAACCCTCATGCAGACACAAGGAGACTCTTTGGGTTGTGTTCTGTCCATGGGACAGTTCTCACAGCACTCCTGGTCCTCTGAAGATGATTGCAGAAAAAGATGTGTGTGCATTTAAGGATCTCTCTCCTCTCCTCTGCTCTTGTGAGACCCCACCTGGCTGAGAGAGTTGGGGTTGTTCAGCCTGGAGAAGAGAAGGCTCCAGGGAGACCTTCTGGTGGCCTGCCAGGACTGAAAGGGGTCCCCCAGGAAAGATGGGGAGGGACTCTTTATCAGGGAGTGGAGTGATAGGACTGGGAGTAATGGTTTCAAACTGGAAGAGGGGAGATTTAGGTTAGATATTAGGAGGAAATTCTTCACTATGAGTGTGGTGAGACACTGGCACAGGTTCCCCAAAGAGGTGGTAGAAATCCCATCCCTGGAAACATTTGAGGCCAGGCTTTGAGCAGCCTGGTCTGGTGGAAGGTCTCCTTTGCCCATGGGCAGTGGGGTTGGAACAAAATGATCTTTAAAGTCTTTTTTTGGTTCATCCCACCTAGAGAGAAAAAGATAAGACATCATATGATCGCTCTCTATAAATTTCCTGAGCAGGGAGTGCAAGAAGTGCCAGAAACAAGGATCCATATCTTGGAAAATCTTGCTGCCAACCTAGAAACTACCCAGACCTCATGGTGAAGAGATCCAGGCTGGGATGGAGAGAGGAGATCTGGATAAATGAAGTTGTGAGGGTCTGAAAAGGTCCTGAAAGGGGAAAACATGGGGGAAGCTCAAGGGAAATCATTCTTCAGTCTGCCCAAGGAAGGGGCTGTGTACCAAGGTGGCAGTGAGGTCCCCAGGAGGTGCCTCCAGCCCTCCACCACTGCCTCTGGAATGAAGATAATAGCACTTCATGCTTTGCAGGGAGATGAGAGGCTAAATACCCTGCAGAGGGACTGAGGTGCCACAGGGATTGGAGTGTTATATATACCTCAGACAGTTGCATCGAGCTGTAATTAGCAGTATTAAAAACCAGCCTATTTAATTACTAGGCTGCAGACTATTTTTTCCCCTTCCCACCTGCTGTGAGATATTGTGAGGGGAAGAAAATAGCACGTGTGCAAAGAATAAAAATAAAAACCATGGAGAAATGTAAGTGGGGCTCATTGCTGTAGGTATGGAGGTAACTACTCAGGGTACTGAGAAGAAATTTTCCAAGGCTGGCTGTTAGATTTATTGTCCAGAGCCTAAACTGGATTATTTCTGTCTTGGTTTGGGCAGTAAGAACAAAAGGACTGAGGGTAAGATGTCCACATTGCTTTTCATTTTGCTGATGGATGTTTTGACAGCCAAGAGACTTCTCACTTCTGATCTCTTTATTTTTCTATCTGTTATTTTTACAGGGCGTTGAGGGGTAGGGAGAGAACTGAACTTCCCATCAGCTGGTGGCATTGTGTCAGTCTCAGATTGTTTGGGTTAAATTCCAAATAATGCCTTCTCAGCTTTCTAAAAGCTGTGATTTTTTGGAAGTGTCACCGACTTAGTCCTTGTGCCATACAAGATGTTTGCCCCTGATGTAGGATGACCTCATTTGAATCTGGTTGGACACTCCTGGGTCAGCTTTGACCCTGATTTGTCAGGCTGGTGAGGCTGAGCAAGCTAAATTTGCAAGCAAGGAGACTTAAAACCCAAGGAACCGTTGTCTTTTGGGTCAGTGCATCGTTGATGGGAAAGCTGACGTCCCACAATCCCTCTGGGTACTTTTACATGGCCAGCTAAGCATTTGTGCATCTGTCACATTCAAATTACACCACGAGACTGCTCTCAATGGCCACTTCAGGCCAAGATCTTGAGCTGGGCAGAGGAAGGGAAAGCCCATGTGCTAGGCCAAGACTTGGGTATCTTCAAAGACAGAAGTAGGTGGAGGTGCCACCCACAGGAGATCCAGTTGTTGCAGGATGGACACTGATCCAATGCATCAACTTCATGCCAGGTTGGATCCTTTGAGAGTTTCTAGCAAGCCCTGAAGTGCTCAGAATCTTCCCATCTCGTTGAAGACCCATCTTATTTCTCTCTGCTTCTCTGGGCTAGCAGTGGCAAGGTTTCTAACCCATTTTTGTGGTCTGATTTTAATGGCATCATTGGCACAGAGCGTGGCTGTGGGGTATATGTGGGATTTCTGAGTCATCACCAGCCAGTTCCACCACGTGTTTTGACCCAACTTTCCCCAAGCTGCAGCTCATGTGGCAGGCAAGATAGGATCCACCCATCCAAATGCAGATACCTCTGCTCTGAGTGAGTCCCTGTGGGCTCTCTTTATAATGCCTGGAAAGAAACAGTCAATTCAGGGGGAAATTAATCTCATCCACAGCAGACATCTACCTTCCATCAAAAAAATGACTTCCTAACTCTTCATTTCTCCCCAGCATTGTGTGGGCACCTCAGACATAAACAGGGATCCAAAATTAGGTGTTTCCACCTGCTTCTGTGGCCCATGAACAATTTTATATTGAACCTCAATGACATGAAATGTTTTGGTCACTCTGTGTGCCAGAGAAGCCTGTGGAGCTAAGCTGTGTGTCTGGATATTGCAAGGATTTGGGAATCCAGCCTTGGTATGTGAAAGGCAAAGAATCTAATTTTCTAGCCAGTCAGCTTTGTATTCTTTTGAAGTATTTCCTGAAAGGAATTCAAGGGAACATGTAGACTTTTATGTCTAGACACCATCCCCTATAAAGTTTAGATCCCAAAACGCTTTCCTGAGAACAGGCTGTAAGAAGAGGTGACCCAAGAGAAGAAAGGGAGGATGGTCTCCTCAAAAAATTGCAGCTCAAGCCCTTCAGCACCTTTTTACTCTGCTGTAGCATCACTAGGAGCTCATCTTTCTTGAGATGACTTGAAGCTTTTTAATAATATATCTATATTTGTGAGCTGAATAAAATATATGTGCTAAATAAAAAAAAAACAAAGGTGGAAAGGTGCTACATCAAAGTGGTCTCAAAAAAACCCAACACATCTCCTGAATTGTTATTTGCTTGGTTTGTCTTTCCCTGATCTTTGGTGCCTGCAGCATTTTCTCACAGCAATGTTTTTGCTTTCTCTGTTACATCTCCATTGCTTCAGCTAACATTTGATGCAACCCTAGATTCTTCCTGAAAAATATATTATAGGAAAAGAGCTTTGCATTGTAAACTAGTGGAGCAGGAAAACTGTGAATTAATTTTTGGAGGGTTTTTGGGCTAAAATCCAACAGTGTTGTGGATTTTCTGGTGAGGACCAGTTTTCAGAACAGAATTAGGTGCCCAGGAGAGAGAAATGCTTTATTTTCCCAGCACTCTGTAATGCTTTTTAGTGTTCCTGTTGTTAAACTAAGGACTCATCATCATTAGACCCTTCTAGGCACTTTTCACTTAATTGCCAGCGGAAAAAACATAAAGAAATAAGTGAGGAAGAGCAGCAGGATGAAATTCAGGAAATGTCTCTCAGGGGGATTTATAAGTAACCTGTTATTTTGGCATCCAGACCCATGAATGAGTGGTGGGCAACACAGCCTGGACCTGCTGGTGCCAGATGCTTCTGTGGTGACCTTACCAGAAACACTTCTTCTCCCAGAGTGGCAGGAGCAGCCCCTTGCAGAGACAGGCATTGCCCATAGCAAGCTGCTTTGAAGGCAATTTCATCCCTTGGTTTCATCCTGTAATCCCAAACCCCATGCTAATTGCTCATAAATAAATATGTCATTGAAATTAAATGGCTGCTGTGCAGAGGTTGCAGCCCTGGATTTATGTTGCCAAGGTTTGACAGCCCTGAAGGCTCAAAGGGTCTCTTCACCCTTCTCCCAACAGGATTCCACTAAACCAGGAGGACATCATGTCCTAGCCTGGCTCTGAGAGCAAAGACAGCCCCAAATCTCATCCAAAGTGCTCTTTGAGTGGTTTCCCCATGGAGTGCTGTGCTGGCAGGGCCATGGGGGCCATGCCCAGGTAAGGGAGGAGGGCTGGGTGAGCCACTGGTGGTCCCCAGGGTGCTGGGTGTTTGGGCTTCACCCCAAGAACAGCATGAACACACCAGTCTCTTTGCACCCTGGGTTTGTTCTTGCTGAAGGCTGTTGGCATTTTGATGGCTTTTGAAGATGTAACAGAGAAGTGACAGCACTAAACTCTGATTAATGTCTCCAAGGAGCTAGATAGCCAACCAGAACCATCTTCTTCAAGCTTTAATCTTCTTTAAGCATCATTTTCCATATGCATCTCAGACTTTTTTTTCTTGACAATGCTGTAGAAATGTGATGCTTGGAGAGAGCATGAGATGTTGTGAGGAATGTTTCTCCTCCAGCCTCTTAGAAGAGATGGAAAAAAAAAACCACCCAAGGCTGTGTTTAAAGATTTCAGAGTATTAATTTCCATGGTAATTAAGAGGTAACTGTCCCACACACTCCCACGTGAGCCATACCTGAGGGTTCAGGGCCTCAACTAGGAGGTCTGCACACAGTCTTGAGGTGGAAAGGAGCATGTGGCTATGAGGCTATGGTCTAGTGGTTAGGGAGATGTTGGGATGAAGGTTGGACTTGGTGATCCTAGAGGTCCTTTCCAACCATAGTGATTCTATGATTCTGTGGCCATGTGAAGTTAAAGAGTGGTGGAAACCACAGGTAACCCACATGCAGCATTGCTAGGACATTACAGGACCATCTTTATGACCTCTACTGCTGGAATCTACTTCTCTGGAGATACTCAAAACCTGTCTGGCCATGATCCTGTGCAACCTGCTCTAGGTGACCTCCTTTAGCAGCTGGGTTGGGCTAGATGATCTCCAGAAAGTCCTTCCAAACCCCACCACTCTGTGCTTCTGTTATTCTCATTTAAGAAGAGCATCTTCTGGAGATGTGGCTGCAGCTCTTCCAGGTCTTCCAGCTTTTATACAGCCTTTCTCCTCACCCAGGAAGGGTTAATTTGCATGGGCTGGACATTTTGCAAGTCTCCAGCTCTCTACCAGCACTGTGCACACACCCTGCAGCCCTAGAAGGATTTTGCTGCTATTTTTTTAATTGCTAGAGGAGCTATTTGGCAGCAGAGTCCTGCTGCTGCTCCTGCTGCTCTCCAAAGTCCATGTGCTCTGCAGGGGGAGCAGGAAAATGAGTGTGGGCTGCCCAAATCTGAGCCTGAGCCTGCCTGAACCAGTCTGGGATGGGGCAGCCTTGGAGGGAGGTGGGTTCATCCTCCATCAGGCTGGATCTCAGAGCCTCTGTTAGTGTGGCCTATGGAGAGAGCTTCTCTTCCACCTAGGCTGGGACATCATGCCATATGTCTCCTCCACCTTCTCCACATCCCCAACCCAGGGACCTTGTTTGTGTCCTTCACCAGCAAATCCTACCCTGGTCTGGTTGCCACCACCTATGAGCTATTCCTTGCACTTCTTTCATGAGACCTCTTGGGTTCACATGCTCTATCATAAAACCCCAAGACCCCTTCCTGGGGTTATTTTCTCCCAGGAGTTGCTGCATTTATTTTATATTTTGCATTTTATATGCCTTTATTTTACATTTTTTTTAGAGACAGCTGTAATATTCTTGTCCCAGGCAAGCAGATATCTCAAATATGACATGGAAACAACTCAGATGGGATTTTTTTGTATGTTATAAATGGATGCCCACCTGGATGACCAAGGGGCCAAGTGTACAGTTCACTCAAGGAGAAGTATAGATGCAACCAAAGAGAAAACTCTCTGTTTGCAAGATATATCCAGCTCTTCACAGAATAAGCCATTTGCACAATATCATCTTTCGACTCCCACTTCCTTCTTGATTCCTTCTGAAATTTTATGTTCTACGTGAAAGATCTCGTAGTTATTAAAAGAAAGTGGAACTGTGAGCAGAGCAGAATCTGCTTCCTTCCCTGTGTGCCAGGGCTGGAAATAGCCACTTATTGCCTTAATTATGTGCCAGATAATGATGTTGGAGCAGTGGCTTGCCCCTTCCTTTGGTGGTGTTGGAGTTTTGCTTAAGCTCTGCCCCAGAGTGATCCAGGAGGTGGAGAATAGAGAGGGTCAAGCAACTGAAGAGCTTGCACAGTGAATCTGAAATGTGTCCAGAGTAAAATGGCAATAAAACAAACACAGGGAAAAGGTTTCTTCTGGAAGAACAGGGGTGGAAAGTGTTGTGGGGTTGACTTTTAGTTTTATTAGGCATGCACCTGAAGTGCTACTAGAAGGTTCCAAATGGGGCTTTTTCAGATGGGAGGTAGATCTGTAGAACATCATCCCCATATTTTGGCATGACAAATATTGACATGAGTTTGAGTGGGAAACCAGACAATTCCTCCAAATCATAGAACACTGGAGCTGGCAGGGAAACCTGGAGGCTTCTGAACCAATGTCATGCTCAAAGCAGACAGCTTCAGAGGTAGACCAGGTCGCCTGATCTAGCTGAGGTTTTAATATCTCCAAAGAGGGAGATTCCCTCACCTATCTGAATGAGGCTGCCTCCATTTTCCCTGTCATTCCCCTCAAGGCTCTGGTTGGCCACCACTGTCATTCCATTCCTTCTGGGAAGGCATTTGATCCACTGTCCTCCTTCTAATATTCTTCCCAAGGCATTTCCTTATATTTATTGTTGGAGAATCATAGAATTATAGATTTATTTAGGTTGGAAAAGCCCTATAAGATCAAGTCCAACCATTAACACAGCACTGCCAAGTCCACCACTAACCCATGTCCCTCACACCACATCTCCATGGCTTGGAAACCCCT
>NW_008588887.1:31963-42227 GCF_000691845.1 Merops nubicus
TCCTTTGCTCCAGGCTCAGCACCCCCAGCTCCCTCAGCTGCTCCTCCCCACACTTGGGCTCTAGACCCTTCCCCAGCTTCACTGGACATGCTCCAGCACCTCTGTGTCTTTCTTGTAGGGAATAACTCGTTCTGGATAGACTTTTGATTTCAAACAGAAGAATATGGCAAAGGTCTACAGAACCATAACTGGCCTGGAGAGGGTGAATGGGTTCAAAATGAGTGAAAGGGCAGTTCTTTACCTAAAATTAATTAAACTGTGGAAGTCATTGCCTCAGGATGGCAGAGTGGGGAACACATGAATAGGTTAGAAGACAAGCACTCACTGGAGGTTATTAAACACCACGTTGTTGAACCTTTCATGCTGGGCTAAGGAGGGACACCACAACAGGTTTGCAGTCCTATCTCTGTATGGATCCACCACTGGTCTCTGCTTGAGGTAGGATCCTGGGCTAGAACAGCTCCCAGGGTGATGTGGTGCAATGGCCTTGAGACCACATGGCCATCAGGAGATGGAGAACGTGGTGGGTTTGCTGTGCAGATCTCCAGCACTCTGTCAGCCAAACCCATCCATGAGTGGAGGCTCCATTCTCTTTGGGAAGAGACACGTGGGTTCTTATCACCTTGGGCTTCTTGGTACCTCTCCAGCTGATCTCCCCTGGCTTTGCTCCACGTGGTGACCAGAAACTCCCCAACCTCATCTGGGGCAGCTCGGGGGCTTGGCAGAACTGTCTTTTCTCCCCAGATCCCTTCTGCCTGTGTTGATGTATTCCCTCTGCACGTGGAGTGGAAGTAAAAGCTGACCTGAGACCTACTCTTTTTATGCCTGAATTACTTCAATTTTCTCTGCCTGAGGCTCCTCATTCTTTTCCACTATGTTGCTGCTGTCCTCGTGGGACATTCGTTGCCTGCAAAAGTTTCTCTTGTCCTCCTAAATTGATACTTGTCTCTACGAGCTCAGATTTTTGCCTAAACATGGGCTCTTACAGAGCTAATTTCTCTTCAATCTTCCAGTTTTTAGTGCGTGGACACTAAAATCAGTTCCAGAATGGCTCAAATTTATTTTAAAACACCCTTTTTTTTTTTTTTTAGGTGCTGATTGCATCGATTCCTGTCCAATTTTGAAAAAAAAAAAACCTACCCAGACCCACAGAGTGTTTTCAACATGATTTAGTGGCTCATCTACAAGGACCTTGAGTGGCTTAACTAAATGGCTGGTGCTCACTGGTGTGTGGAAAAGGCCTTGGTGCCTTTGGATGCACATTCTTTGGTTCAACCTAGACTCAATTTAATCTTAGAGAGTTAAAGAGCAAGAGTTTAAGCTGATGCCTCACAGCTTGAGACAATACTGGAAAAATCATGCAAGCTATCTCATTATTTTTTTGAGGAAAATGTTTTCTTTTAGGCTATCATGTTTAAATAGTTTTGGGTGCAAACGTTGGGAATTGTTTCTAGGAACAAAGCTCTTCTTTTAAACACAACTCCAGGTTAAAATGAAAATAGAAGGAAAAAAATAGATCAGATAAGCCTGGAGTGAAACAGAATCCCAGCAGGGTGGGGCTGGAAGGGACCTCTGGAGATCATCTCATCCCACCCCCTGCTCCAGCAGCTCACCCCCAGCAGGGTGCCCAGGGTCACAGCCAGGAGGGTTTGGGATCTCTCCAGAGCAGGAGACTCCACAGCCTCTCTGGGCAGCTGCTCCAGGCTCTGACCCCCTCACAAGAAGGAGAACATTCAATTCTAAGTCAAAGAACATATTGATTCTTAAGATGAACCATTTTCCTTGATTCCTTGCTTAGAAGTTTGGGGCTTAGATCATCCAGAATCATATTCTTTCCCCTATTCTGGAAGAACCATCATACCAGGAAAACAGTGTTCATTTGACTTCATTTAAAAGGCTCCAACACTATTTCACAGCTGTTCTGCAGAAATGGTGCTAGAAATACCATCAGAAATGGATGTTAAGTGGAATTATACAAGGTTATGAATTTTGAAGGCAGTTTAAGTACCCTTAATACAGAAAATAACTAAAACCATGGCTCTATGACCTCAGGCATATAAGGAAAATGCAGCAGAACAAACCAGACTCTGGGTACGTGCTGAGTATGAGATGGGCTGTCTTGGGGCTCTCACGTCCTGGTGAGACAGCCTGAATTAGCAGCTGGTTAGTTTTGATGTAGACAGCTCTGTCAAAAGGGCACCCTCCTCTCTGTGACAGAGAAGGAGCTGGGGGAGCCCAGGGAGGAAATCAAACCCTGCAGGAGCTTCAAGTCCCCATGGAAGGCCAGAGCCAGCCACCAGCTGCTGCTAAAACGTTGTGACAGAGGAGATGATGGCCCAAAGTGTTTTCTGGGAGGAAAGGGGTTGTTTTTGTGAAGCAGGTCCTGAGATGGGCAGTCAAACCGTGCCCTAGAGATGTGTTGAGGGGTGGGGGCTTATTGTGTGGGCTTGGAAGCAGGAGCACCCTGAGAAGATGCAACCAAGTCGTGGAAGGTCGATGTGTAGCAAGTGCACCAACACCATCAAGGGGCAGGAGAGAGGTTGTGGCAAGGTTTAGCACCACTTCATGTGGCAGCTGTGTGAAAGCAAGAGAGTGAGGGGATGCTCCTGCCTTCTGCTGCCTCGTTGTGTTGGTGGAGGTCCCTGGTTTGCAGGATGGAAGACCACAGGGCACTCCAGGGACACCACTGAAGATTTCTGGGCAGTGAAACCTTTAGTGTCTCTCCTCACTATGTTTTCCTTCAAATCTCTGTCTGATCTTTAAGCATTTCCCACTGGAGACCAGTACAACAGCTACAACAGTCTCCTCCACTCCTAGCTGCAATTCTGGCTCTAGCCAGGAGGACATGAGCTTGGAGAACATCTGGACACGTGTTCCTGTGCCCCAACCTTGGGACATTCCCAGTAGGCTTAAGCCAGTTTCACTGTTATGAATCACCAATCTAAACTGGAGACCTTGTTGGGCATCTCTAGAAAAAGCAAGAAATAGAAAAAGGGTAGAAATATCTATGAAAAAGGGAAGAATTTGAGACTAGAAAAGATTTCACAGGAGTAATCTTGATTATTAAGCCAAACCATGCCAGCAGTCAGCCAAACCCCCCAATTTAACTATGCATGGAGGTGTCATACTGCATGATGTTGCAAGAGATGGGACTACAACCACTCACAGACACCTCCTTGATAAAGAAAATCTGGAGTGGAGGGGCTAGAAAGCCCTTCCCTGAGCCTCTGAAGAGTCTGGCTTTGACAAGAAAACCCAGATAGGAGACCTCCAGCCAGCTGGACCCCATGGAGCAGACATCATCTACAACCAGGCAAGGGTCTGTGGGGCTGCAAAGGGAGGTTGACGTAGCAAGGTTGGCCAGGAGCAAAGGGGACTGCAGGAAGACACCACCCACCACAATGTAAAAGTGAAGACAGTAACGAGGTGCATTAAAATCAAAGTGACTGAAGAGTCTACACCAAAATAAGCAAACCAGACTTTTCTTTTTTTAAAAAAAAATCATTTAGGTTACACATCGTTTAGTGTATTTTTTTCAAGCTTGCTGGACATCATACTGAAGCACTGTAAAGCTGTCAGAGACATGATATATTGGGGGTTTTCTTCTGTTGTCAACCACAGCGTGCTTTTATGGAGTCCATCAGCCACAAATGATGAGCACACATCACCACTTGTCTGAGAATCACAGTCCAACCCAATAAACAGAGCTGTCCTTGCCCCGACGAGGAGCTCGTTGGACTTTCCTACCCAACTGCAGGTTTGTTTGGGTTTCCTCCTGCAGACGTGCCTCTTTCAAGTGCCACAGTGCTGGGGGGAAATGGGGTCATTGGCATCACTGCTCTGCCGTGCAGACCTGGGTGTGGAAAATGCAATTACAGGGGTGGAAAGAGTCTGGAGAAGCTGAGATGGTGTGAGTGCTGGGAGCTACAGCGGAGCCTAGAGCTGCTGTCGTGTTCCACAGAAAAGTGCAGCCAATGGCATCTTTACAGAGTCCATCGTGTGCCCTCCACAGAACTTAGAGCCCTTTTTGAAGGTAGAGAGACACAGTCTTACCAAGTTTGTGTTATGGGTTTTTTTTTTGTTTGGTTGGGAGGGTTTCGTTTCTTTTCATTTTTTTTGTGTGTTTTTTTAAACAGATGGGGAAACTGAGGCACAGAAAGGTGGTGTGACTTGCCCACAGTTGGTGGTAGACCTTGAACCCCCTCTCCAGAGTCTTGCTCACAGCTTTTCAGCTCCCATCTAGGGACACGGTGAGAAGGTTGAGCTGCCCACTTGCTCCCAGGGCGAGGGGAAGGGGCGTCACTCTCCCCGTGGTCTTGTCTGGTGAGGGTGGGACAACGGCACGCACGGTTCCTGCCAGCCTGGAGAGGCAAGAGGAGAAAGGAACCTGAAATGGAGAGGCAGGAGTTCATTGGTCAGGCACTGAGCGAGAGGAGACGTGTCTAGAGGATGCACTCGTGCCTCTCTGTGGCTTTCAGGGCCTCGTGCATGCTGGCGGCGGAGAGCCTCCTGTTGATGTTCCTGTACCTGCACCTCAAGAGGTTCCAAAAAGTAGTCCTCAAGTCTCGGTTAAAGAAAGCATAAATCAAAGGGTTGATGAGGGAGTTGGTGTAGCCCAGCCAGAGCAGGGTCCTCTCCAGCCTCAGGGGCATGCAGCTGCAGCGGATGCCGCAGATGAAAGGCCGAGCCGTGGACATCAAGAAGAAGGGAAGCCAACAAAAAGTGAAGGCCCCCAGGATGATGCCGAGGGTCCTGGCCGCCTTCTGCTCCCGTTTGAAGATGGAAATGTTCTTGCGGTCTTGCCGGAGGAGTTTGGAGAGGGTGGCGCATTCCTCGGCCGCCTTGGCGCGCCGGGAGCCGGGGTGGCCCCGGTTGGAGGTCTCCAGGCAGTAGACCCCTTCCTCTTCGTGGTGCTTGGGGAAGTTCATGAAGCGGTGCTTCTCGGCGCTGGCCTTGGCCGCCTTGTAGATGCGGCTGTACATGACCAGCATGACGGCCATGGGGATGTAGAAGGCCACCCCCGTGGAGTACACCGTGTACCCGAAGTCCTGGCTGATGAGGCAGACTCTTTCCACCGTCACGTTCTTGGCCCAGCCGAAAAGAGGAGGGAGGGTGATGGAGGCGGAGAGGAGCCACACGATGAAGACCATCTTGGCCATCAGCTTCCCGTTCTGCCTCACGGGGTACGTCAGCGGCCGAGTGATCCCCAGGTACCTGGGAAAGAGAAAACAGAAGGGTTGGAAAGGGATGGGAGGTGGGAGAGCCGTTGGGTGGGTTTCGTTCCACATCAGCTGCTAAGGCTCCATCCCTGGAGAAGCTTGGCCCTGGAGGGGGGACAAGAGGTGAATTTGGTGGCTGCAGAATGCGCTTCACACCCCTTCAGCTGTCTTGCCTAAAATGCCTAAATCCTCCCTCAAAGAGTCCCCACTGCTGGCTTGCAACCACCCCAGTCGTGACAGGAGATGTCATTTCACTGCTGAGCGCTGTCTGAGCTCCTCGTGGTTTCCTAGGGAATAAAAATGGTTGGAAAAAGCTCAGTTTTTACCAGAACCAGCTTGTACAGAGAAGATGCAAAAACTGCCACCCATGGCGTGCGACTCACTCCAGCCTGTTGGCCACCCAGGGCTGAGTGGGTCATCCACAGGGTAATCCTTGCACCAGGAGACATCAGGACTGACTCCAGAAGGAATACAACCTCCAGGTGAGGTGCCCCTGGGATGAGGGTGTGAGCAAGGAGCAACCTCACCTTTGGGAAGACTTAAGGATGGATGGATGGGCACAGAAGGCAAAGCTGGTGATTGGGTGATGGATTGTGGTGGAAGATGAGAGCTCTTGACTTCTTTCTCTTCTTTTTCTGTTCTGCACTCTGCAGCACACCCCACCACCCCCCTTTCCAGCCAGGCTGCAGTATCAGGACAAACCTACAGGTTCCTTCAACATCTGCTGGAGAGGACCTCTGGAAACTGAGACAGGAGGGAGATAAAGAGCTGGAGCAGTCTGCTGCTCCTTTGCAGGGCCCATAAGTCCCAAAATGTTGGTGGCCAATCCTCCCTTGAGGGTGAAATGAGAGGAGAGGCGAGGAGATTAAATCTGTGGGGAGTTGGCCCCTCTCAGCCAACGGTCCCCCTGGAACACCTCTGCCTGAGGTTCAGTCTCAGCCTCTAGCTAGTCATGGGGGTTTCTTCTCTTCCAGCCTTTTGGACCCAAACTTTCCTGCTGCCAGGAATTTTTAGGCATTTTTTAGGCAGCATCACATCACCCCTTAACTGCCCTTGGGTGAATTGTGTCCATCCAGAGGGGCCGTGGGAGCAGCAGGAGCTGAAAACAAGCTGATGGCTTTTGCTGAAAGCTGCTCAAGGGAAGAATGGGCTTTTCTGCCAGAAAGGAAGATTTCTGCAAAGAATTTTACCCCTCTTATAGCACGATTTTTTTTTCTGGCATGCAGTCTTATTGTAGGTTTTGGGAGATTTATTCCCCCCCTGATTATTTCCCTTTTCCAGATCATGGCCTGAGATTGGAAGCTGGAAATAAAAATTAAAAAATTCCAATTCCCCCTCTCCTCCTGACTACTAAATAAATTCCAAGCCCAAAGTATTCTCCCCTGGCTCCCTGATAAATGAATTTGAATTGATTCACTGATTTCTTCTCCTGTTTTCCCCTATTTTCATCAGCTGGCCTTAGTCACAAAGATGAAGGAAACCTCTCCATGATCTTCTGTGTTGCTGGAGTGCTCCTCAATGCCTATGGAGGAGACCTGGTGAGATGGAGGTGGACAGCAGGGCTGGATTTGGTGCTGTTCTTCCAAAACATCCCATCTCCTCCTTCCTACCCGGGCTGAGCACAGTGAGAAGTGATGAGCTTGGCTGGAAGATCGAGCCTCAGGGAGATGATGGGTGGGAGCCAGGTAGGGGAGGATGCTGCTAAATATCCCTGTAGCTGAATTCAACACCCAAAAAACAAATCACTCCTCTCTATATCCAAGGCAAGACCTTTGCAAACGAATAGCTGCTGCGTTGTGGGATGGACTTTATGATGCCACTACCAGGTTGTTCCTTAGAAGCTGATCCACTCGGGATTTGCTGAAACTTCAAGGAATTTCCACCCTAGCCCAGCAAAAAAAGCACAGGGAGAAGATGTAAAAAGCAGCCAAAGCTGCCACGTTCCATCTGCGGGCGCCTCGTGCAGTGGCTGCTGGAGGAAACGGGGCTGTTGGGAGGCTTTTTTTTTTGCTCATCATTCTGAGGAGAGTAGGAAGACCTCAAAATAGGCCAACGTTTCCAGCAGGGCGGGAGGCGAGGTTGCCCAGGCAGGCAGTGAAATTCAAATCCAATTCTCCTGCTTTGATTCTTTTCCTTTTGGGGTGTGGGGCTTGGTGGGAATCACGTTTAGAGGTAGCAGCAGTGATTTGCCAGCAGTCTGGGTGGTTTCAGAGGACATCCCCCCAAAATGAGCCAATTCAGTGTGTTTATTCCACACTCAAGGGTAATTGTTGGATCTTTACATCAGGGATTAAATAATAAAGAAACCCAAAACCTCTCTGAGGTGTCCCTATCTTCATTCTGCAGCTGGTGAACTGGGAAAGGACAAATCTCCACTCTCACAGGCTGGCTGATAAACGAGTCCAGAAATGGGGTTTCCTGTTCCCCAGGGTTTAATCCCCATCCCATGACCAAAACCTCCTCTGGGGCAAATTTAAGCTCCACACCTGACTCCCAAGCTGGTGCTGAGCCTGCCCCATCCCTGAGGAGAAGGAAGCTCTGGGTGGAGGATGCAAAGGGCAGCTGGAAGCTGTGGTGACCTGTGGCTTCCTCAGCCAGGGTTGTTGGGAGCATCCCAGGGATGCAGGGACAATGGACAACACAGGGACCTTCCTGGCCTGGGATATGTGCAGATGAAGGGCACAGGAAAAGCAGCCCAGCAAAATGCTGGAGTTTCATCCCACCGACTCTTTCAGGGGGCATCCTTTTAACTGAGGGTGATGCCAATTTGGAGCTTATCACTTGATTCTGGGTAGAAAATCCTTGCCAGGGAGATGGGAGATCCCCAGGTCTGCCTGGGAGATGTTTTTCTCCACTAGGAAAGCCTGAAGTGATACTTGTGGTGTGGGGAAATGATTTTGTCAGCTGCATGACATTTTTATGGAGAGCTTCATCAACAGCTGAACAGCTGAAAGGTTTTGGTTTTTTTTTTTTTCAGTTGTTGTTTTGTTTTTCGTTTGTGCAATGAAAGAATCTATAACATTAACAGGCTTTATATAAGAAAAATGTAAGGAAAAGTGGGATGTTTCCAGCATTTTTCTTTTTTTTTGATTTGAAAAGGAAATCAATCAAATCTCCTATCAGACCAGATTAGTTCTACCAGCTTCAATCAAGAGGCTTTTAGAAAGCACTCTGCATTGATAATCAATAGCAGCAGCCTACATTTTAATAGTGCTCCATCTTGGGCAAACCAAGCATCTTTTATAGCTAAGCTAACCAAAATATGAGGACACCTCAGTCACCAATAAAACCCCAACCTCCTCTTTGGCAGGAAGAGGCACCAGTGCTGACCAAGGTGGCTTTTAGTGCAGAACCAGAGGAGATATTTATCTTTCTGGGAAGCACTAGTGCTGTTCCTCTTCTTTCTTGCAGGGCAGGAGGAACAGCTTGCCATCATCACTGGGGGAAATTCCAGCTCACATCTCACTGAGGTGACCAACTGCTTCATCCCTTTTGGAGCAGGGGTTTCAGGCTCTCTGCAAACTCAGCTCTCCTTTTGCTTTAGCTTTGTGGTCAGCTTTGCTTTGTAGGGGCACAGAAACTGAAAAGCTTTTGGAGATGTCTCCATCAGGAGCTGAACCAAAAAATCCTGCCCATCCCCAGTCTGGGGGAGGAGGTGGTGATCCAGGCATGGTCCTGGATCTGTGCTCTCCCTCAATCCATCTCCATCAGCTGCCCTGGTGGAGCAGCAAGGATGGGGCAATGCTGAGCTGCAGGATGCTCGAGATACTGCCTTGGGATAATTCACACAACTCACAGCCCATGCCTGGGGACCCCTGGGGCAGAAAGCAGCAGGACGGTGCCCCAGCCACCTATTCTTCCTTTGTGCATCCTAATTCCTGTTCCCTCCTCCAGCCCCTGCAAGGATGGAGCCCACCAGCCCCCCTGCCCCTGCAGCGTGCCCTTCCTTCTACCCAGAGCTGAGGTGGGCAAAGCCAGGAGGACTGTCCAGCCCCTTCTCTCTGCCCTGCCAGTCCTCACAGAATCACAGATAGGGTGGGTCAGAAGGGACCTTAAAGGTCATCTAGCTCCAACCCCTCTGCCATGGGCAGGGACACCTCCCACTAGAGCAGGTTGCTCAGAGCCCCATCCAACCTGACCTCCTTCTGTTCTAATCACAACCTTTGCTCTTTTTCTCTTTTCCTGGCTAGAAATACATCTCAGGCAGTTGTCCTCTCACCACTCCACTTCCCATCAGGCTTTTCGGTGGGAGGTGAAGGTGTGGGAGCAAATGTTGATGCTGAAGCCCAGTCAGGCTCCCAGCACAAGTGGTTCCTCTGCAAACACACCCGAAGAACAAGCCTCTGTGGCAGCCTCTTGTACCACAGATTGTTCTTCCATCACTCTGCTGAGAGTTTGGCAGCAAGAACCTGAAGCTGCCCCACTCCTGAGCTCCTCAGAGCTTCACTGAGCTCATCTGGGTGAGCTGGGCAGGGGTGGAGGCTGCTGGGGACAGAAAAGATGGTGCCACAAGTGCCTCCAGCATCCCCTGGTTAAAAGAGGTGGGACCTGCCTGGTCCCATCCCAGCAGGGAAAGCTGGAGCAACATCAACCCCTGGCACCTGCCTGCACCGTGTCCTCAGGTTTTGGTTTGCCCCTGGAAGTGGTGACGTGGGGTGAGAGACATGCTGGACAAGTGGAATCGATTGCAGTGGGGTTTGTAAGAGGGTTGTCCTCTTTGTGGGCATGTGTGGAAGAATCTTTCTCCAAACGGTGGGATGAGATGGGGTGGAATGAGTGGGAAAGGGAAGGGAAAGATAAAGGAAGGGAAAGAAGAAGGAAAGGGGGGAAGGGGAAAAGAGAGAGAAGGGGAAAAGGGGGGGAAGGGGAAAAGAGGGAGAAGGGGGAAAAGGGGAAAAAAGGGGAAAGGGGAAAAGGGGAAGTGGAAAAAGAGGAAGGGGGGAAAAAGGGGAAGGGGAGAGAGGGAAGGGAGGAGGGAAGGGGGAAAGGGAAGGGAAGAGGGGGAAGGGGGAAGGGAGAAGGGGAGGGCAGGGGAGGGGAAATTG